>NC_134268.1:64240694-64540694 GCF_031893055.1 Leptodactylus fuscus | reverse complement strand
AGACAATGGCACTGTATACCAGTAGTAAAAATTGTGGGTGCACGTAACCCCAATATATTCTTTGAATTACCAGTCAGAAACTGGCACTATATGGCAGTAGCAAGAAATGAGGGTATTTGTATTCCCAATATACTCTTTGAATTCCCAGTCAGACAATGGCACTGTATACCAGTAGTAAAAATTGTGGGTGCACGTAACCACAATATATTCTTTGAATTACCAGTCAGAAACTGGCACTATATGGCAGTAGCAAGAAATGAGGGTATTTATAACCCCAATATATTCTTTGAATTCCCAGTCAGAAACTGGCACTGTATACCAGTAGTAAAAATTGTGGGTGCACGTAACCCCAATATATTCTTTGAATTCCCAGTCAGACACTGGCACTATATGGCAGTAGCAAGAAATGAGGGTATTTGTATTCCCAATATATTCTTTGAATTCCCAGTCAGACAATGGCACTGTATACCAGTAGTAAAAATTGTGGGTGCACGTAACCACAATATATTCTTTGAATTCCCAGTCAGACACTGGCACTATATGGCAGTAGCAAGAAATGAGGGTATTTGTATTCCCAATATATTCTTTGAATTCCCAGTCAGACAATGGCACTGTATACCAGTAGTAAAAATTGTGGGTGCACGTAACCCCAATATATTCTTTGAATTCCCAGTCAGACACTGGCACTATATGGCAGTAGCAAGAAATGAGGGTATTTGTATTCCCAATATATTCTTTGAATTCCCAGTCAGACAATGGCACTGTATACCAGTAGTAAAAATTGTGGGTGCACGTAACCCCAATATATTCTTTGAATTCCCAGTCAGACACTGGCACTATATGGCAGTAGCAAGAAATGAGGGTATTTGTATTCCCAATATATTCTTTGAATTCCCAGTCAGACAATGGCACTGTATACCAGTAGTAAAAATTGTGGGTGCACGTAACCCCAATATATTCTTTGAATTCCCAGTCAGACACTGGCACTATATGGCAGTAGCAAGAAATGAGGGTATTTGTATTCCCAATATATTCTTTGAATTCCCAGTCAGACAATGGCACTGTATACCAGTAGTAAAAATTGTGGGTGCACGTAACCACAATATATTCTTTGAATTACCAGTCAGAAACTGGCACTATATGGCAGTAGCAAGAAATGAGGGTATTTATAACCCCAATATATTCTTTGAATTCCCAGTCAGACAATGGCACTGTATACCAGTAGTAAAAATTGTGGGTGCACGTAACCACAATATATTCTTTGAATTACCAGTCAGAAACTGGCACTATATGGCAGTAGCAAGAAATGAGGGTATTTATAACCCCAATATATTCTTTGAATTCCCAGTCAGACAATGGCACTGTATACCAGTAGTAAAGATTGTGGGTGCACGTAACCCCAATATATTCTTTGAATTCCCAGTCAGACACTGGCACTATATGGCAGTAGCAAGAAATGAGGGTATTTGTATTCCCAATATATTCTTTGAATTCCCAGTCAGACAATGGCACTGTATACCAGTAGTAAAAATTGTGGGTGCACGTAACCCCAATATATTCTTTGAATTCCCAGTCAGACACTGGCACTATATGGCAGTAGCAAGAAATGAGGGTATTTGTATTCCCAATATATTCTTTGAATTCCCAGTCAGACAATGGCACTGTATACCAGTAGTAAAAATTGTGGGTGCACGTAACCACAATATATTCTTTGAATTACCAGTCAGAAACTGGCACTATATGGCAGTAGCAAGAAATGAGGGTATTTATAACCCCAATATATTCTTTGAATTCCCAGTCAGACAATGGCACTGTATACCAGTAGTAAAAATTGTGGGTGCACGTAACCACAATATATTCTTTGAATTACCAGTCAGAAACTGGCACTATATGGCAGTAGCAAGAAATGAGGGTATTTATAACCCCAATATATTCTTTGAATTCCCAGTCAGACAATGGCACTGTATACCAGTAGTAAAAATTGTGGGTGCACGTAACCCCAATATATTCTTTGAATTCCCAGTCAGACACTGGCACTATATGGCAGTAGCAAGAAATGAGGGTATTTGTATTCCCAATATATTCTTTGAATTCCCAGTCAGACAATGGCACTGTATACCAGTAGTAAAAATTGTGGGTGCACGTAACCCCAATATATTCTTTGAATTCCCAGTCAGACACTGGCACTATATGGCAGTAGCAAGAAATGAGGGTATTTGTATTCCCAATATATTCTTTGAATTCCCAGTCAGACAATGGCACTGTATACCAGTAGTAAAAATTGTGGGTGCACGTAACCCCAATATATTCTTTGAATTACCAGTCAGACACTGGCACTATATGGCAGTAGCAAGAAATGAGGGTATTTGTATTCCCAATATATTCTTTGAATTCCCAGTCAGACAATGGCACTGTATACCAGTAGTAAAAATTGTGGGTGCACGTAACCCCAATATATTCTTTGAATTACCAGTCAGACACTGGCACTATATGGCAGTAGCAAGAAATGAGGGTATTTGTATTCCCAATATATTCTTTGAATTCCCAGTCAGACAATGGCACTGTATACCAGTAGTAAAAATTGTGGGTGCACGTAACCCCAATATATTCTTTGAATTACCAGTCAGACACTGGCACTATATGGCAGTAGCAAGAAATGAGGGTATTTGTATTCCCAATATATTCTTTGAATTCCCAGTCAGACAATGGCACTGTATACCAGTAGTAAAAATTGTGGGTGCACGTAACCCCAATATATTCTTTGAATTACCAGTCAGAAACTGGCACTATATACCAGTAGCAAGAAATGAGGGTATTTGTAACCCCAATATATTCTTTGAATTCCCAGTCAGAAACTGGCACTGTATACCAGTAGTAAAAATTGTGGGTGCACGTAACCCCAATATATTCTTTGAATTACCAGTCAGAAACTGGCACTATATGGCAGTAGCAAGAAATGAGGGTATTTATAACCCCAATATATTCTTTGAATTCCCAGTCAGACAATGGCACTGTATACCAGTAGTAAAAATAGTGGGTGTATATAGCCCCAATTCTATTGCTAGGGGACTTGCAGGGTATTTCTGGGGTGAAGGTGGGGGGGCACACCGTTGGAACGGGTATCGGGGTATATATCGGGTATACGGGAATACACTGACAGTGTATTCCATTCAGGATCCTGGGAAAGCTGGGTTGCGGCGATTGAGCCCGTCAGTGCCACGTTACACTGACAAGCTTCTCCCTGGAATTTAGCTCTTACAAGAGCTGTTGGTTGTCTTCTCCTTCCTATCCTAGCCTGTCCCTGCCTACCCAGAATCTAAGCCCTAGCTAGCTGGACGGAAACCTCCGTCCTCGGTGAATTGCAAGCTCAGAATGACGCGAACCTGGGCGGCGCTGTTCTTTTAAATTAGAGGTCACATGTTTTCGGCAGCCAATGGGTTTTGCCTACTTTTCTCAACGTCACCGGTGTCGTAGTTCCTGTCCCACCTACCCTGCGCTGTTATTGGAGCAAAAAAGGCGCCAGGGAAGGTGGGAGGGGAATCGAGTAATGGCGCACTTTACCACGCGGTGTTCGATTCGATTCGAACATGCCGAACAGCCTAATATCCGATCGAACATGAGTTCGATAGAACACTGTTCGCTCATCTCTAATTGTGACCCATGGCTGCTACAGGGGTGGATTTGCCAATTATTTTACTTTTCCCATTGCATTACCAAGATCATTGTAGAGAGGAATTTAGTAGAATAACTATAACTACCATCGCAAAATTACTTTACCGAACAGATTTCATTTGACTTTGGAATAGCGATAATAACTAACCCAAACCTTGTTCTTCTCCTACTATAAAACTATTTTTTATACTTGCCAGTATTTAAAATACAAAAATTGGGATATTTATGCCCCATCCCCAGGAACAGACAAAATCTCTGGGATGCCCACTTTTGGGTTGGTTGTACATAAACCTGGGCCCTTTCATGTTCTAGCTTCTTGGACTTTCCCAGCAAACCAAGACTGGTATTCTTTTTTTTAAAACATCTACACATTTTATACTCTTCTCATTTTCTTTTGTCTTTAAAGTGAAATCTCTTAAATACATTTCAAACATTTGTTGTCCTAATACTATGCTACATGTACTTTTTATTGACTTTTTGCTGCATATTAGGGCCCATTGAGACAATGTAACGCGGCATTGATTCTGACGCGTAAACTCGTGTCAGAATCAGCCATGCAAAACAGAATCCCTTTGACTTCAATGGGTTCCGTTTAGCGCGCGTAACACATTGAAATCAATGGGTTAAAAAGCCTCCCATTGATTCAATGTGTTACGCGCGCTAAACGGAACCCATTGAAGTCAATGGGATTCTGTTTTGCAGCGCCGATTCTGACACGAGTTTACATGTCAGAATCAACGCCGCGTTACATTGTGTGAATGGACCCTGAGTCTTACCAATGGCACAACTTGCTATAATTGAAGCTGAAAAAGACTGAAGTGAGCTTTTATTATCAATAGCATTTTTCATTTTTATTTTATTGTCTTTTTATTATTTTTAAAATAAAAATATAATGGTATATATTTGGTATAATGATATTTCACATAGATAGATAGATAGATAGATAGATAGATAGATAGATAGATAGATAAGTGGGCAACACTGCTTATGTCAGATTCTAAACGGGGTGAACCATGGCTTTCTGCCGCCTGACGCGGGGACGAGCAGAGGGGGCGGGGTCGAGTGGAGGGGGCGGGGACAAACAGAGCGATCGTCTTTAGCAGGCAGAGAGCAGGCAGGGAGAGGACCTGCTCTCTGCCTGAGCGTGAGGGGCGGCCGCCCCAATCCACCGCTCAGTGACGGTGACCCTAAGCCAGTCCAGGACAGCCTGTCCTGGACTGGCTTAGGTCAGCAAAAATGCCACCCTCCCCGTTGCCCTGGCATAGCGCCACCTGAAGCGGTCGCTTCAGGTCGCCTCATGGGAGGTGCGGCACTGATTCTAAAGAAAAAAGGAGAAAGATGCATACATATAGTTGAGACGCAAAAGGTAGGTGTGGAATAGCCTTTCTAAAGGTTATGCAAGTATATGTTTAGCTAAAAATGACTTTTCCCAATGATAGAGCCCCTTTAAATGAAGTTTTCCCACACTTTTTGATCCTCTGTCTGAACCCCTGTTGCATTCCTTGTGACCATTCGTAAGCGCGGAATGTTCATGTCAGTCTGGGCTTGGAGTCCAGACTGTACCTGAAAGCTAGTGTTGGGAAACGTGTTACTAACTCCACCTGACCAAGCAAATGCTGAACAACTACCTGAGTTAAGTACTGGTGATAACAAGACCTGCAATAACCGCACAACAGTGTGAAGACAATCCCTTAGACTATACAGGGCTGACAAATCCAAAAACATGAAATGTGTCCAGCACTGCAAAACATAAATTAAAAGCTAACTGTATAAGTAAGTATATTTCACAGGGTACAGTGGAAGACCACTTATGCATTACAAAATTATATGTCACAGTTCTGGACACACATTAAAGTGTTGTGCTTTCTTCTGCAAGAAGTCAAAAAAAGAGGGGTTTGAGACCTTCTTACCCCATGAAACTGACCTGGACTGGAGGTGCCAAACTTCGTCCCTGGACTTATAGGGAACATACAGCAATAGAGGCAGATACTTGGAAGAAGATGAAGATTGCAGCACTCCAGGGTCTTCAGTTAATAAATCCTTTATTCACGCATCATTTTAAAAACAAAAAAAATACACATACCAAAAGTGCAAAAGTTAGAAAAAACACGTGAGCTAAAAAACGCCAACGCGTTTCGGGGCTCAGGGTCCCCTTAATCATAGCGTACTTACATCTTAGCTCTTAAACCTTTATAAACACTATGGGTTCTGTCACCCATCTGTGTTCAATCAGCAGTCAGGTGTCAACCCGGAATGAATAAAGTTTGTTTAAAGGAGTGAAAAAACACACATGACAAGAGGCAATCAGCTGTAAACAATACACAAAAATAGCGACGCCTCACCGCTATCCCAATGCGAATGGGACCCAAGTAGGATTAATTAGATTTTTTCTACATTACAAACTAGCACATATTTTGCACAAAAACAGCGACACCTCACCACAGCCCTCCATGTGCTTGCCAGAGGTAGCCTGACTGCCATTAGGTACCGAGATGAGATCCTCAGACTCCTTGTGAGACTATATGCTGGTGTGGTTGGCTCTGGGTTCCTCCTAATGCAGGACAATGCCAGACCTCATGTGGCTGGAGTGTGTCAGCAGTTCCTGCAAGATGAAGGCATTGAAGCTATGGACTGGCCCGCCCATTCCCCAGACCTGAATCTGATTGAGAACATCTGGGACATCATGTCTCGCTCCATCCACCAACGTCCCGTTGCACCACAGACTGTCCAGGAGTTGGCAGATGCTTTAGTCCAGGTCTGGGAGGAGATCCCTCAGGAGACCATCTGCAACCTCATCAGGAGCATGCCCAGGCATTGTAGGGAGGTCATACAAGCATGTGGAGGCCACACACACTACTAAGCCTCATTTTCACATGTTTTAAGGACATTACATCAAAGTTGTATCAGCCTGTAGTGTGTTTTTCCACTTTAATTTTGGGGGTGACTCTAAATCCAGGCCTCCACTGGTTAATAAATTTGATTTCCATTGATGATTTTTGTGTGATTTTGTTGTCATCACATTCAACTTTGTACAGAACAAAGTATTCAATGAGAATATTTCTTTCATTCAGATCTAGGATGTGTTATTTGAGTGTTCCCTTTATTTTTTTGTGCAGTGTATATTACTATTCATTGACATGTAACATCTGCATGTAGCATTTTTCAGCAAAAAAAAGGAAACAAACATGGAAAACACAGGTAAAATTCAGAAACAAAAATACCTAGAAAAGGCCCCACATAGCAAACTGCAGTAAAAAAAAAAAAAAGCACTGCAGTGCTTATCACAGAAATCCCATCCACCTTGCAGTGACAGTAAAACGCCACTTTTTTTCACCCTTTCCTGAGGATAAGGCTCCACATAGCAAAATGGAGCTAAAAAATCTGCATATAAAAAAATGCAGCAGAAATGCATCATGTTTTTTCTGCAACATTCATAACATAAACCACAGGTCCTCAGGCTGGAAAATGGGAATACATGTAAATAGGATCAACAGAGAATACACATGAGGTCAATTTGTCAATTTAAATGGATCATATATGGAGTGAATCTATCACTTGTACTAATTTTATGGTTTCCATTAACAGACTCCCTTGGTTAAAGGTCACCGAATCATATCACCAGAGAAAACAGAACGGATGAGCAGGAGATTAAAAAGAAGCGAGATGATCTTTCTTCGGCGTCCGCAGCGTGAGGCTCCCTCCCAAATAAGGCCCATTCATTAGGGCCTAATCCAGAGCAGAATGCTGCGACGGGATGCCGGTGCACTGCACCAGCATACCATGTGGCTAGCTGCGCGTAATTTTCACACGCAGAATGCAAATTCCACCGTGTGAACATACCCTAAGGGTTAATGTCCATTATCAGAGAGGATCATTGCCTCTAGGTATCTTCTTTGTAACACAGCAGAGACTTTGTAGTGTTGTGATGTAATAGTACAACGGATGTCGCCAATGTTTTAAAGAGGACAAAATACAAAATGCTAATGCTGGGTTCACACCAGCGTCCGAAGTCTGTACTCAGGTTTCCATCGGCAGAAGACGGAAACCTGTCAGACCGGGTCCGGCCGTGAGCGCCGGTGTGCATTTTATGCTCTCTGCGGCAAAACCATTTTTTTTAAACCGGACACAAAGTTCTGGATGTCCGACTTTGTGAAGTCTGAAAAATGCCTTCAGGTTTCCGTTTCCTGCCCAGTTTCAGGCAGGAAGCGGAAACCTGTATAAACGGAGACCGGGCGCAGAGGTGAACGAGCCCTAAGTCACATACATCATTGCTGCTGAAACTCCTGAATAATTTGACAGTTCTTTTAATCCATTCAAAGGATATGGCCCCCAGAAGGTTTTATGTAAATTAGCTCTTATTCTCCACGTGGGCGGTAATTTTTCATTGAGAAAGGAAAAGGTTACCATCCACTTTGAGAATAAGAGTTAGTTTATCTATAAACTGCCAGGGGCCATATCTTTTGGTCAGATCAGCAATGAAATGATTTATGTCATTTAGCACTTTGTACTTGGTGACATATCCTCTTCAACATGTGTTCTGTGCAGGATTTCTACAAGACTGTTTCTTGATCATGGAAGCAATGTTGCAGACTGACAAACAGTGAGGACAATTACATTTCCTCTTAACATTCTTTTCTAGGTTTATTTAAAAGTATAAGATAAGCCATGCACAATGTTATATCTCATGTGGCTGGCTGCAAATGTAAGGCAGTAATGAGAGGAGAGATTGTCTCCAATGTTACATGTTATATTTCTACATAGATTTATAAAATCATGTATTGATCCTTATCTGTATCATAGGCTGGGTTCAAATCTGTGCTCGGTGAGTGCTCAGGGATTCTGTTTACCATTTTGTTTTAGGGCCCCTTCACACGGAGGATACGCTGGCTGATTTTGAACGTGTAAACGTTCCGAATCAGCAGCGTTTAAAGCAGGTCCATTGCTTTCTATGGGAGCCGGCATACGTGCGCTCCCCATAGAAATGAATGGGCTGCTTTTTCCCATTCATTTCTATGGGGAGCGCGCGTATGCCGACTCCCATAAAAAGCAATGGGACCTGCTTTAAACGCAGATTTTTTTTGTTGTAGATTTTGCTGCAGTTTTTATGAGCCAAAGTCAAGAATGGCTACGAAGTTTAAAAAAAAAAAAAAAAAACTTTGACCTTTGAGCTTTGGCTCAAAAAAACCACTGCAAAATCTGCAACAAAGAAAGCTGCATCTCCGAAACATAGGACCTCTGCCTCAGGGCCCGTGCACACGGAGTTAATGCGAGCACATTTTAGCATAATACATGTGTATAGAATACACGTGTAAATATAACACTCCCATTGACTTCAATGAAATTTTTTACACGTCTAAAAAACGCACCAAAATATGCGTCGTGTTTTTTGGAGCATATTTTGACGCTTTTTTTTTACACGTGTAAAAAAATTTAATTGAAGTCAATGGGGTCTAAGGGTGCATTCACATGATGTAACATGCAGCGTGATCTGGCACGTATATGGCGTGTCAGAGTTTGCACGCTGTAAAAGCTCCCATTCATTTCAATGGGAGTTAGGCTCATATACACCGCGTTATTTTGCGGCCGTGATTTTGCGAAATAACGGTCGTGATTTTGCAAAATAACGCGGCATATACGATCCTAACTCCCATTGAAATGAATGGGAGCTTTTATGGCGCACAAACTCTGACACGCTGTACACGTGCCAGATCACGCTGCACGTTACATCGTGTGAATGCACCCTAACTCTGCATTGTCTATTTTTTAGGCTAAATTTTTTTTTAAGCCCCAAATTGAGAACCGCAACCAAAAAACACAAACAAAACACAGTTTTCCTTTGCGGGCTTTTTGTCCCTCATACACCTATACAGAAAGCGCCAGCGTTTCCACAAGTATATTTGACTTGCAGCTATTTACAAAAACGGGGCCATTTCTGCTGTAGATTTTTTTCTGCAATGTGTGGATTGGCTTAGCCAGAATTACATCCATATTGTACGTAAAGTAATTGCAGTGTTTTCACAACATGGAGCCCTGGCTTTAGTTGGTATTAATAAACCTTCCCCTGTGTGTGCCAGCATTGTATCAAAATTCTGGTGTTTGTTTCAGTTGGTTATTACTAGAGATGAGCGAGTACTGTTCGGATCAGCTGATCCGAACAGCACGCTTGCATAGAAATGAATGGACGTAGCCGGCATGCGGGGGGTTAAGCGGCCGGCCACCGTTAAAGCGGAAGTACCAGCTGCATCCATTCATGTCTATGGAGCGTGCTGTTCGGATCGGCTGATCCGAACAGTACTCGCTCATCTCTAGTTACAGCCGAGCTCCCCTAGAAAAGGCAGGGATGGTTTATTAACCGCCCCAATCACTCAAGGAGTGATGTATAGATAGCTATGGGAGCTGTCATGATGTGGCTCTCCTCTGACCCTCAGTCATGTGATCTGCCAGGTATCAGCGACTGATTGAGCAGCTGGGTCCTAGAAGAACCAGATCAGCTCAGCAGTCATGGGTGGGATCTGTATTTCTCCTATAACTGGGGTTAAATGTATTGTACTCTAAACTGCAGCACCAGCTCTTTACAGATCACATACTGATAACCTATCCTGTCTATAGGCCATCATTATGAAAAATCGATTTGGGGCTGCACAAGTATCTGTCTATCTGCCTCTCTCTGGAAGAGATTTTCCCCATATTCAAAATATTTAAAGAATTTTAAGGCCTCCTTCACATTACCATACTCTTTACCTTCAATTGTGGATCAAATTACAGAAACATGTATTTCTATGGCCCAGACACATGACCACATTTTTTGCAGCCATGTGTCTGTGCCATATACAAGGACGACAAATTAAAAGGCCTTTTCTATTTTTGCCCGCATTTGCAGCACATACAAGTATAAGGGATCTTAGGGTAAGTTCACACAGAGTTTTTTGGTCAGGATTTTGAGGCTGTATCCACTTCAAATTCCCGACCAAAAAGACGGCTCCCATTGTAATCAATGGGAGCAGCTCAGGAGTTTTTTCCGGGAGCCATTTCTTCTGGCTCCCAGAAAAAGGAAGCAAGATGCTCATTATTCAGGCCGAGTCACCTCGCAATTCGGCCTGAAGACACTCCCTCCTTCGGACTAGGTCCATTCATTGGGCCTAATCCGGAGCGAAGTACAATGCACCAGGTTTCAGTCGTGGCTACCCGGCTTTTAGACCGTAACCTGAGACGGCCTCCAGTCCAAAAAACCATGTGTGAACTTACCTTTACAGTGGTAACAACAACTATGATTGCATGAAGGAGGCCTAAGGCAGTTTTATAAAGCAGTCTATTATATAATATACAGTCTATTATATAACTAATGTAAGTAAGTGAAGTCTAAGCGTTGTATTGTTTTCCTAGAGGCATTACTCATTGTGTAAGTTGATGGTAGATGGTTGTTGATGGTAGCATGCATTATGTTAAAATCGTTTCCAAAAATCTTAGCGAAATACAATACATAGTCTTTTTTACTTTTCAGCATCAGAAAGTCCTTGGTAATTGGATTTCGACCAAAATCCCAAAATTGTTCCTATAGGCTAAGCTCACACCATACATAGATCCATACACTAAAATCTAAAAAAGTTACGGGGATCAGAATATGGCAACCTGTGGAAGTTTTATTTCCCACAAATATTATAATTTATCTATATAACTCTGGTATGACTGTGATTGTACCAACCTGGAGAATAAAGCTAATATGTCATTTTTACTGCACAATGGAAGACAAGAGTGCATAAACAAATCCTGTAAGAAAATGGTGGTCCTGCAATTTATTTTCAATTTGACGCATTCTGATTATTTTCCAGCTTCCCAGTAAATTGTATAGAACCTCAAAGGGTGTGATTTTGAAGTACAATATGTCCATGTAATGGAAAAATGAACAAGTTATGACTTTAGGAGGGCAGGGAGTCCTGTAAGGATTAAGATATTAATACTGAAGCTATACTTGATATGATTGTTTCACATTTGCTGATCATTTTTCTATTTTTTTTTTTTTTTGTGTGTGTGTGTGTGTGCAAATTGTTAGGTTATTTTTTTTCTGTAAGCAAGGATCTGTTCACACTAGTGTTCCGCACTTCTGTCACTTTTGACAACAATATTAGTGTTTCATGCAGTTCTATATATTAAAGGAACACGGACAAAACCTTTTTTTGTCAGAATTTCTGGAGTAGTAAGCTGACTGGTTGCCATAAGACAATTGGTGCTCTAATAAGTATGGTAAATAGTAAGCTTATATAAGGGTAAGTTCACACAGGGTTTTTTGGACCAGAACCTGACGCAGAGGTTCCGGTCCAAAAAATACAGGTAGCTGCGACTGGATGCCGGTGCACTGCGCTAAATGAATGGGCCTAGTCAGGAGGGTGTGTCTTCAGGTGGATGTCGTGAGGCGACTTGGTCTAAAGAATGAATATCTCACTCCTTCAATGGGAGCCATCTTTTTGGTCAGGATTTTGAGGCGGATACGGCCTCAAAATCCTGACCAAAAAAACCCATTGTGAACTTAATAGTGTTCTATGCAGTGGATTCCCATATAGTCCAATTTGCAGATATTCTATCTACTACACAGTGACTGTAAAATACCGCATTTATTTCCACGGCATTTATGCTATGTGTGGCCCTAGTCTAAGGCTCCATTCCCACGGAGTAACGAGCTGCTCATTTAGACACGTAAACACGTGTCAGAGCGAGGTGCTTCAAAACAGATCCCATTGACTTCAATGGGTGTCAGCTTACGCACGCTACACATTGAAATTAATGTAAGGCTTTATAACCCATTGATTTCAATGTGAAGCGCGCGTAATGAAGTCAATGGGATCTGTTTTCAAGCGCCTCGCTCTGACATGTGTTTACGTGTCTAAACGAGCGGCGTGTTACTCCGTGGGAATGGAGCCTAAAGGAGACTCTTCCCTAGATTCCTGGGTAAGTATAAAGTATTTGTTATTTTTTCACAAGTGATTGCACCACGTGAGGTGTCAAAAAACGTTTCCTAACTCCTGAAGCAGATATTTTTTTTAGGCTTTCTCAAGAGGCATTTCAAAATAGTATGCCAGGTCCAAAATGCCTTACCAAACCGATGATAGAACAATTCCTATCTGGCCACAAGCAAAGCAGATACAGTCCTATGAAAAAGTTTGGGCACCCCTATTAATCTTAATCATATTTAGTTCTAAATATTTTGGTGTTTGCAGCAGCCATTTCAGTTTGATATATCTAATAACTGATGGACACAGTAATATTTCAGGATTGAAATGAGGTTTATTGTACTAACAGAAAATGTGCAATATGCATTAAACCAAAATTTAACCGGTGCAAAAGTATGGGCACCTCAACAGAAAAGTGACATTAATATTTAGTAGATCCTCCTTTTGCCTCTAGTCGCTTCCTGTTGCTTTTAATCAGTTCCTGGATCCTGGATGAAGGTATTTTGGACAATTCCTCTTTACAAAACAATTCAAGTTCAGTTACGTTTGATGGTCGCCGAGCATGGACAGCCCGCTCTCAAATGATCTGAAAACAAAGATTGTTCAACATAGTTGTTCAAGGGAAGGATACAAAAGGTTGTCTCAGAGATTTAACCTGTCAGTTTCCACTGTGAGGAACATAGTAAGGAAATGGAAGACCACAGGGACAGTTCTTGTTAAGCCCAGAAGTGGCAGGCCAAGAAAAATAT
This sequence comes from Leptodactylus fuscus, assembly GCF_031893055.1. Classification (NCBI taxonomy): domain Eukaryota; kingdom Metazoa; phylum Chordata; class Amphibia; order Anura; family Leptodactylidae; genus Leptodactylus; species Leptodactylus fuscus. Next base: position 64,527,328 of record NC_134268.1, on the reverse strand, counting down.
CAGAAAAGCAGAGAATAAGAATGGTGAGAACAGTCAAGGACAATCCACAGACCACCTCCAAAGAGCTGCAGCATCATCTTGCTGCAGATGGTGTCACTGTGCATCGGTCAACAATACAGCGCACTTTGCACAAGGAGAAGCTGTATGGGAGAGTGATGAAAAAGAAGCCGTTTCTGCAAGCACGCCACAAATAGTCATCTGAGGTATGCAAAAGCACATTTGGACAAGCCAGCTTCATTTTGGAAGAAGGTCCTGTGGACTGATGAAACAAAGATTGAGTTGTTTGGTCATACAAAAAGGCGTTATGCATGGCGTCCAAAAAAAAACATCATTCCAAGAAAAACAATTGCTACCCACTGTAAAATTTGGTGGAGGTTCCATCATGCTTTGGGGCTGTGTGGCCAATGTCGGCACCGGGAATCTTGTTAAAGTTGAGGGTCGCATGGATTCCACTCAGTATCAGCAGATTCTTGAGAATAATGTTCAAGAATCAGTGACGAAGTTGAAGTTACACCGGGGATGGATATTTCAGCAAGACAATGATCCAAAACACCGCTCCAAATCGACTCAGGCATTCATGCAGAGGAACAATTACAATGTTCTGGAACGGCCATCCCAGTCCCCAGACCTGAATATCATTGAACATCTGTGGGGTGATTTGAAGCGGGCTGTCCACGCTCGGCGACCATCTAACTTAACTGAACTTGAATGGTTTTGTAAAGAGGAATGGTCCAAAATCCCTTCATCCAGGATCCAGGAACTGATTAAAAGCGACAGGAAGCGACTAGAGGCAAAAGGAGGATCTACTAAATATTAATGTCACTTTTCTGTTGAGGTGCCCATACTTTTGCACTGGTCAAATTTTGGTTTAATGCATATTGCACATTTTCTGTTAGTACAATAAACCTCATTTCAATCCTGAAATATTACTGTATCCTTCAGTTATTAGATATATCAAACTGAAATGACTGTTGCAAACACCAAAATATTTAGAACTAAAAATGATTAAGATTAATAGGGATGCCCAAACTTTTTCATAGGACTGTATAACATAATTTTATAGATCTGCAAATCAGGTGGCAAATACCACGGGGCTGCTATTTATGCAATATATTAGCATTTATTAACCTGCTGTAAAGTAAAGCATTGTCATACGATCTGTAGTAAAACGTATTTCCAACACATTCAATGCATTCAGGTAGAAATGTATCCAAATACTTCATGTAGTTCTTAACACAAAGTTAGCACACAAAGAAAAAAAAAAAAATCAGCGCATGATTACTTCCCAATGCGTGACTAAACTGAATAGACGCTATAGCGTTGTTGTCATAAGCTTATAGCATTCCTGTGGAGTATCATTATTATATAAAACACTCCAGCATTTAACATACTTTATAGATAGACTGTCAGCTGTCATCCGTACAAGGGAATGCTGAAACTGCTGGATAGTTTCTACAAGGCGGAACTGACAGTATATGTTGATGCCTTTGTCATATCCCAGTAACACTTACATCATAAATACAATGTTGCAATCATGTTTTGCAATAGTCCTAAATTCTAGTCAAACCTGTGCCTAGTAACACTTCTATACACTGTTTATGGCTTACATAGAAGTCTAGAAGACACTATATACTTTTTATTTAATACATTCACTAAACATGCATTGTGCATTCAGGATCATGACTCCGTCACCATAACATTTCAGCACTAACATAAATGTTCATAAAAATGCATGACATGTTCTACCGGTGGATTTATATGAGTGCATAACATTTTATTTTTTTAATACCTCTCAGTGGCATCTAGTAAAGTTGTGTTTGTCCATTCACACAATTTGGGTGTATCCAGCTATATGTCGGGTGTGTGGAAATAATTGCAGGGCATGTATAACTCTTTGAGTGTAGCCAAACAATCATTCAACATGCAAGAAATAAAGGTGCCGACACAGATGAATCATACCTGTGAAATCTGAAAGGTTGTCAGATTGTAAGGGCGATACCTTTAAAAAAGATCTTTAGGCAGGGGTTGCAGAATTTTACAGTACCTGCAAAGTGGATGAGATTCTGACTAATCCCTTCCACACATTGTAGAAAAATATCTGCAGCAGAAATTCTGCAATTTCAAAATCTGTTACATTTTTTTGAATCGCAGCATGTCAATTATACCTACGGAAACACTGGTGTTAGTTTGGGTTTTTTAACCCTTTCCCACCAATGGCATTTTTTGATTTTCGTTTTTCGTTTTTGACTCCCCTCCTTCTAAACCCCATAACTTTTTTATTTCTCCGCTCCCAGAGCCATATGAGGTCTTAATTTTTTTGGGACAAATTTTTCTTCATGATGCCACCATTATTGTTTTGTATAATGTACTGGGAAGCAGGAAAAAAAATCAGAATGGGGTGGATTTGAAGAAAAAATGCATTTCTGCGACTTTCTCACGGGCTTCGGTTTTACGGCGCTCACTGTGCAGCCAAAATGACATGTCCCCTGTATTCTGTGTTTCAGTACAGTTCCAGGGATACCAAATTTATATGGTTTTATTTACATTTTGACCCCTTAAAAAAAATCCAAAACTGTTAAAAAAAATTTTTTTCTAAAAGTTGCCATATTCCGACAGCCGTAACTTTTTTATACTTCCGTGTACGGGGATGCATAGGGCATCTTTTTTTGCGGGGCTGGGTGTACTTTTTAGTTCTACCAATTTTGGAAAATGCTATTGCTTTGATCACTTTTTATTCAAATTTTTATCAGAATCAAAACAGTGAAAAAACAGCGGTTTAGCACTTTTGACTATTTTTCCCACTACGGCGTTTACCAAACGGAAAAATATTTTTATAGATTTGTAGAGCGGGCGATTTCGGACATGGGGATACCTAACATGTATGTGTTTCACCATTTTTAACTACTTTTATATGTGTTCTAAGGAAAGGGGGGTGATTTGAATTTTTAATACTTTTTATATTTTTTTTACTTTTTAAAAATTATTTTTTTTTGCATTTATTAGACCCCCTAGGGGTGTTGAAACCCAGGGGGTCTGATCACTAATGCAATGCATTACAATGCCAATGCTAATGCATTGCAAAAAATCATCCTTTCTTTTGCAGGCTGCATAGACCAGCCTGCAAAAGAAAGAGCTTGCAGACAAGCCTGGGAGCCTTGCAAAGGCTCCCAGCTGTCATGCCAACGTGACGTCGGCCCTGGAGCGATCACCGGCAAAATGGCAGCTTTGACCGTGGCACCAGAGGGGTTAATGCCTCCGATCGGTCGGTGGCTGATCGGAGGCATTAGAGCCGGTCGTCTACTGCTTAAAGCAGTAGACACCCAGCGGTGTCTACGGCGGATTTTGGGAAGGGGTTAATGTAGATTGTGAGCCCATATAGGGATCAAAATGTACTTTTTTTTCCCCAGTATGTCTTTTGTAGAATGGGAGGAAATCCAAACAAACACGGGGAGAACATACAAACTCCTTGCAGATGTTGTTCCTGGCGGGATTTGAACCCAGGACTCCAGTGCTGCAAGGCTACAGTGCTAACCACCAAGCCACCATGTTGTCCTGGGAGCCACCATGTTGCCCTGAACACTGGTGTTTTTTGTGTAGGTATAATTGAGATAGCCGCTGCGGAAAAACTCCTAATGAGTTTTCGCCGCTCACAAATTGGGGCCTTTGGCTTAAAGTCAATTGTCATCGTCAACATTGCTCACATTCCCTGGGCTATGCTGTGTTATCTTCTAGTGCTCCAGTCATCTTTTAGGGTCTTCAGTGCAATAACATGTGATGTCCCCGACATAATAGTTGAAGTCCAATCACAGGCCTCAGTAATGACTTGAAGGTGTGAAATTACATCACTAACATGGCTGATAGCTCCAGAATATCGGAAGATGCCGTGGCAGAGCCCAGGAAAAGTGACTAATATTATTTTTTAATTCTAAACAACTTTTTCTGGCTTATCCTTTCCAAAACCAAATTTTTGTTTTGACAGAACCTCAAGAACATTTAGGAATCCAAACTTTGCAACTTATCTTAAGAAGCAACATCATGCTACGTGCGCTGCCTTATAGTTATTCACTTGAATGTGGTTTACCTTAAATTGTTTGTGCTAGAGTTCTTACAAAAATAAAAACCTTTTTGTCTGGCATGTGTGTGCCGCAGCCAGTCACTGGCCTCAGTGCTTACGTGTCCTATTTATTGAAAAGTGATTCAACCAAGTATGGCACATTAATACCCATCAGTCCAATGACTGGCCGTAGCAGTCATGTGCCAGTCAGAGGCTGTTTTTGTTTTTTGTAAGGTGTGTCTGTGCTGAATTGCATGCTTTTGAAGAGTAAGTTCTCTTTTTTGTACTTCAATAGAATATTTTTTTGTGTCTTTGTTATGTTTAGAATTTTCAGACAACCCCTTTAACAGTACACCAATTGCACAATAAATCCTTTCTATGGGGGGCAACATGGTGGCTTAGAGGTTAGCCTTGCAGCACTGGAGCCCTGGATTCCAATCCTGCCAACGACAAAATCTGTATGGAGTTTGTATGTTCTCCTCGTGTTTTTGTGGATTTCCTCCCATATTCCAAAGACATACAGATAGGGGGAAAAAAATAAAACCTCTCTATGGCGATATGCTTCCCTTTTTCCTTATTTTCCCTCACAACCGGCGAACATACATTAAAAAAATTACCTTGTTGGCAAAACTTTGATCAAAATATTTTGGGACTCCGTGTTTCCAACTGTACTGAAGTGCACAGTTGACTTCGGCCATAGTTTTCTTGTGTGCATGAAATTAGCCATTTATTTCTTGTTCTGCAGCATTGCAGTAAAATTATAAAACATAATCGTTCCTCAATTATAATCTATCACAATTCTAAACATCTATCACAATAATAGTGTGCCCGTGTAGCCATTACTTCTAAATCTGCCTCCTTTCTGCACATTTTGTAGTGTAAAATGCAAAACACAATAATTGTAATAATATTAATAGTTGCCAATAATAGCTAATACTGATGTACTGTGTAAAAAATGAATATGAACATTTTTCCGACAATGTACAGTAGATTTCATAATAGGAACTGTAAGAAGAGTCTTTCAATGAACTATTCTACTTATGAAAACAATACTCTAATACCTTCATTCCCAGGATTCTACATGTACGGCATAACAAGCCTTTAAATACAGCTTTTCATTCTTGCTAGAACAGCGTGTCTTAACTTGCACTTATTCTGCTTCTCTAAACAATCGTACACCAAGGGTACTCGAACACCTTCAGGTTGTTCCTGTATTTACTTTTTCCATACACTTAGTGGTTACATACCAAATACCATTACTTGTACATTGCGCAATCACAGACATGAACATTCACTATTTTTAGAAAACTCATGTACTACACTTAGCAAATGAACACTTTTGCCTTCTTATACTATTATTTATACTGTTATGCAAAAGACAAGAGTGTTTTAAGCAACATGCAAGTCAGGGTAAGATATTCTGGAGGTAAGGTAACATTTACACTTGGTATATGACAATACTACCATAAATTACACACTAGGACAGAACAGTAAGAGCTCGAACCTAAACCTCCACTCTGTAGCTGCTGTGCTGGTTTATCAGGTTCAACCCAAAGTCCACTGTGACTATTCACAGGAAGTCTAGGAAAGCCTAGGGAATCACATAAAAGATCCGTCTGGACAGGAGATTAGCAGGATTGTATTACTTATGTTAATCTACTGTATGAGAAGAGACTTTATTAGTATAGTCATTAAAATACTATAAAAATTACATTCTAAAGGTGTAAAAGTACGGTATATCTGATTCTCCATATTTACTCCCTTTGTCCTAAAATATACCAGAGAAAAGTGAGACAAATATTTGGACAACCTTCCTGTAAGCTCCACTCCTGTTTTTAGCATACCTCACAGGGATTCAAAGGTAGTTGCCAAACCTGTGACCGGAGTTGCCCAAAGGCCTTGTGCCACATGAAAGATTAGGAACCATTAAAGCCCCTGGACCCCAATGTAAAAGCTGAAAAAGGTCCATTACCTATCATTTACAGTTTAATATAGAGCATGGCAGCTACCCCGGGCCCACTGACTCTGTGGGGCCCAACCCAGGCCCGCCATTAATACATGCTTTACTTTTAACTAAGTCGGTGTCTGCAAACACCAATCTAGTTAAAAAGCATCCTGCAACTAACTGTCTAACCACAATCCAATACAAGACACCAAGACTAGAGATGAGCGAGTAGTATTTGATCGAGTAGGTATTCGATCGAATACTACGGTATTTGAAATATTCGCACTCGACCGAATACTACTGCTGCTATTCGCAGTAAATATTTGATTCAGAGCCAGCATTGATTGGCCAAATGCTATACAGTGTATAGCATTCGGCAAGTCAACGCTGGTTCTGCAGCAGGCTCATCCTTGCTAGTAAGGAGAGCTGGCAGCTTGCTGTTTCGAGCGAGCTAACTTTTTCTCATAGGATTGAATTGACCAGCGTTGATTGGCCAGTGTACAGCATTCGGCCAATCAACGCTGGTCCTACCGGAGGCTCGTCTGTGAGGAGGCGGAGTCTAAGATCGGACCACAGTAGTCTCCATTGTAGTCCAATTTTAGACTCCGCCTCCTCACAGACGAGCCTCCAGCAGGAGCAGCGTTTATTGGCTGAATGCTGTACACTGGCCAATCAATGCTGGTCAATTCATTCCTATGAGAAAAAGTAAGCTCCCTCATACAGTCCTATGAAAAAGTTTGGGCACCCCTATTAATCTTAATCATTTTTAGTTCTAAATATTTTGGTATTTGCAACAGCCATTTCAGTTTGATATATCTAATAACTGATGGACACAGTAATATTTCAGGATTGAAATGAGGTTTATTGTACTAACAGAAAATGTGCAATATGCATTAAACCAAAATTTGACCGGTGCAAAAGTATGGGCACCTCAACAGAAAAGTGACATTAATATTTAGTACATCCTCCTTTTGCAAAGATAACAGCCTCTAGTCGCTTCCTGTAGCTTTTAATCAGTTCCTGGATCCTGGATGAAGGTATTTTGGACCATTTCTTTCTACAAAACAATTCAAGTTCAGTTAAGTTTGATGGTCGCCGAACATGGACAGCCCGCTCTCAAATGATCTGAAAACAAAGATTGTTCAACATAGTTGTTCGGGGGAAGGATACAAAACGTTGTCTCAGAGATTTAACCTGTCAGTTTCCACTGTGAGGAACATAGTAAGGAAATGGAAGACCACAGGGACAGTTCTTGTTAAGCCCAGAAGTGGCAGGCCAAGAAAAATATCAGAAAGGCAGAGAAGAAGAATGGTGAGAACAGTCAAGGACAATCCACAGACCACCTCCAAAGAGCTGCAGCATCATCTTGCTGCAGATGGTGTCACTGTGCATCAGTCAACTATACAGCGCACTTTGCACAAATAGAAGCTGTATGGGAGAGTGATGAGAAAGAAGCCGTTTCTGCACGTACGCCACAAATAGAGTTGCCTGAGGTATGAAAAAGCACATTTGGACAAGGCAGCTTCATTTTGGAAACAAAAATTGAGTTGTTTGGTTATAAAAAAAAGGCGTTATGCATGGCGTCCAAAAAGAAACAGCATTCCAAGAAAAACACATGCTACCCACTGTAAAATTTGGTGGAGGTTCCATCATGCTTTGGGGCTGTGTGGCCAATGCCGGCATCAGGAATCTTGTTAAAGTTGAGAGTCGCATGGATTCCACTCAGTATCAGCAGATTCTTGAGAATAATGTTCAAGAATCAGTGACGAAGTTGAAGTTACGCCGGGGATGGATATTTCAGCAAGACAATGATCCAAAACACCGCGCCAAATCCTCAGGCATTCATGCAGAGGAACAATTACAATGTTCTGGAATGGCCATCCCAGTCCCCAGACCTGAATATCATTGAACATCTGTGGGATGATTTGAAGCGGGCTGTCCATGCTCGGCGACCATCTAACTTAACTGAACTTGAATTGTTTGTCCAAAATACCTTTATCCAGGATCCAGGAACTGATTAAAAGCTACAGGAAGTGACTAGAGGCTGTTATCTTTGCAAAAGGAGGATCTACTAAATATTAATGTCACTTTTCTGTTGAGGTGCCCATACTTTTGCACCGGTCAAATTTTGGTTTAATGCATATTGCACATTTTCTGTTAGTACAATAAACCTCATTTCAATCCTGAAATATTACTGTGTCCATCAGTTATTAGATATATCAAACTGAAATGGCTGCTGCAAATACCAAAATATTTAGAACTAAAAATGATTAAGATTAATAGGGGTGCCCAAACTTTTTCATAGGACTGTATATTAAACTACCCCCCAGTTTTAAAATAATACCCTAAAAAAGAATGTGATCTACTTACGCATCGTGCACAATGGGTGGGCATTCAGGGTGCGCCGTCTTGTTCATCCACGCCTCCTCTTCCTGCGATGTCCTCGGGTCCCGTCTTCCTCCAGCGCTCGCGAACTGACATTGATTAAAAAAAAAGATGGCCTGGGCACATGCGGCTTCTACTACGGCTACTGCGCATGCGCCCAGGCCCATAGATTCCTAACCGTGGTCTCAGCTCTATTCCAGATCCTGACTCATTGGAGGAGACTCATTCTCTACAGCTTGGAGATTGGGTTACTGTGAGGCGACACATCAGGAGATCCTTGGTGGATCCGCGGTTCGATGGTCCATTCCAGGTCCAGCTAACCATATCCACCTCAGTCAAACTGGAGGGAAAGCCGACCTGGATTCAAGCCTCACATTGCAGCCGATTCCTCAATCATGAGTCTCAGAGATTATCTGATTTCTTATTCAATATTATGTTTTTGTTTATGTTTTAGGTCAGAACATATGATACTTATGATGGCAGGCAGATAAAGTAAATTATTAATACTAGTATTTGGTATATAAAGCTGTTAGTTCTAGACACTAGTCAGCATATTATGATATTAGAAGACTTGACTACAGTTCAAGAAGGCTTATGTCAGATTGTGGGCCCAGATTGTTGTCGTTACATTGATGCCCAAGGTATGCTTAGGGTTGCCCATAATTTACTAGAAACAAGGAGATTGAAGGAAGAGTTCAGAGAAAGTAATTCAGAAAAAGATGCCCCTGGCCAGGATGGCTATTCTGGTTGAATCCAGTTAATTGGTTCAGGGGACCAGGAGGATAGATGTTTGGAATTTTCCACTTCATCCTTAAGACATGTCTTCTGATATTTATACTGTAGATTGTGCTTAGACTTGACTTGATGATTTAAAATAGAGCACTAAAGTCTAATTGTTTTTCAGATAAAGTTAAGATTGGACCAACTTTTGTACAAAGCTCCAACGTCCATTCCATGATGATACTGATGATCCGAAAATGCACATGTACTCATTGCGGAAAAGAGGCTCTGGAAGACCTGTCCGACTGCATATATTGTGGGAAAAAGTTCGAAACAGCCACACCCTGCGAAGAAGAAACTTTTCCGCCATATGGACATATACTGTATGTTGTTTATCTTATACGTTATATAGTTATATAGCATACTCATTATTACAGTTAGGGCAGCAGTAAAGGAGAATGTACATGCTCCCTCTAGTCTGTATCTTTTTGTCTTTTTCTTACACAAGGTCCTGTGGATCAAATTTGATTCAAGTTAGAAGAATAGAGGTGGTGGGACCATCCGGATGCTAGCATCCCTCAATCTGTGGAATTAGTATTCACACACTTTGAGTATGTAGGGTGGTTCTATTTTGCTATCCGTAGGAGAAAGGGAGGTAGTTAGGAAATATGGGCCTTGTATGAAAATGATAAAAAGAGGGGAGTTGTTAGAGTAGTTCTGGGTTATGTATTTCCTATGATATGGCTTTATGTCTATCTTAGGTTTAGGCAGTCATTTTGTCTGTAGTATCCATTTTTTAACCCACATCTGAACCTTTGTACATGTGATGCAACCTTTGTGATGCAACAAGATACCAGATATTCAGTTATTATTGTACTTTTCGGGTTCTTGGAAATCAGGAAAGAACTGTCAATATGTATCATTTTCAGTAGAATTAGATAGAAACCAGACTTAGTGGAAAGTCCCCAAATTTCCTTTTTGCGTAATATTAAAAATGTGTTTTTGGCTAAATTACCATTTTAGGATGTCATGTTATTTGCCATAATCTGATTGGATGTTTCTGTATTGTGACCACTATAAAATAAACTGATTCTGGGCGGAACTTTGCAGAGCTCTGTCCGGACACACAGAAGTCTAACTCATGTGTATCTGTCTTTAATGTCTGATTATACGGTCTACCTGGTCGGTCCTGGGGTAAGGTAAATGACAACTCTAACACTTTTTATTCAAATTTATATCAGAGGCAAAACAGAGAAAAAAGAAAAGCAAAAAGCATTTTGCATTGTAAAAACCCTGCATAGAGTAGCCTGCAGTAGAATCCATTGAATGACAGGCCATGTGAAGGCTGTCACTGTCACTGTCATGACAACGCAATACTTTCCCCGAAGTTTGCTCTGCCGGCAAAATGGCAGCGCCCATGTGCCACCGGTAAAATGACGCCTCGCTCAGCTTTGACTGAGGCGCCAAAGGGGATAATGCCCACGATCGGTGCGGGCATTGACCGGGGGCATTAGTGTTGGGCGTCTACTGTATAAAACAGTAGACAACTGACGTCTATGGTGGCTGCCCGGCTCCCGAGTGGCCGCCATGTTTAAACACCCAGCATCCGCTGTACTAGTACAGCGGATGTCGGGAAGGGGTTAAAATGACATGACCATTTTATTACTTCTTTACTGGTAAGACATGTAATAGTATTTCTGTACATGTATAATGCACTTAAAGAGTCCCTACAGGCAAACTATCCCACCCTGTCTGACATTAGGCAATGAGATACGCAAACGGCATGTTAGGTGTTACAGTTGCTGAGGCGAATTTATGACAACCGGCAAGTATCATACACAGGTCCTATCAATAAATAGAGTACTCAGCGATGTCATGCAGTTACGTTATTAAGTTTACTACCCAGCATGAAATTACATACCTATATTCAATGTTGTATAGCCGAAGGAACACAAGTTCAAAATCATCACCGTAAATTCTTTTCTGATAGATATCTTTGATCCTTCTTTATTTCTCTACACTTCTGACTTCCTGACAGATTTATTACAATCATCTAAAGCGAAAATATTATACATTTCCAGACAACGTGACTTACTTTTATAAGATGTTTTTTGTGAGCAGCTGCAATATACAGTATCTTAAGCTACTCCTTAAAATTGGTTAAAGTCATAGGCACATTGTCAGGTCAACTAACACTCATGATATGACAGTAACAAAGAAAGGATATTCCATATTTGTATTACACTGAAAAATTAATGATGTTCTTTGAATAGCAGACAATGAGTGTCACAATGGGTTGTAGCTAAAATACACTATGAAGTCTTATCATGGATGGAACGTTTATGTAGTATTATTGGAGAGTTACATGAACGAGTTGTGTTTTGGGGTACAATAAGGCTGATATATTCCTCTCTGGCATGAGATGTGCCAGAATTATTAACAGGTTTACAGTTATAGTAAATCTGTTGCACCAAGACACTCCAGACCTGTCTTTATTCTTGCCCCACTCTCTCCACTATTTACAATCTGTGGTGAGACATGGGCAAAATTTTATTTTATTCTCTTTTTTTTGTTAAAGCAGCATGCACCTAAGATTCTGTACATGGCATAATATATCAGACCCAATGTGTATAGATCTCTAATCTAACAATGAGTTACATGTCTCATATGTTTTTCTTCCTGTTGGACAGGTTTCCTTTTTGGAAACATTACATTTTCATGTCCATTCTGAACATTTTACTGAGAGAGGGACTCTTGGCATGATAGTTATCTGTGATCCTAGTAGGCAGGGACTCCTAGCATCATAGCTAGAGATGAGGGAGTACTATTCGAAACTCCTTTTTTGAATAGCATGCACCCATAAGAATGAATGGACGCAGCCGGCACGCATGGGGTTAAGCAGCCGGTAAAGTCTGCATGCCGGCCGCTTCCATTCATTCCTTTGGGTGCGTGCTATTCGAAACGGCCGTTTCGAATAGTACTCGCTCATCTCTAATCATAGCTATTTAGCTAGATAACTATTTCTCAGGTTTCGCTACTATACAAGGGGTCAGAGGCATCACAGGCAAGAAGAGAAGCAGGGGATTGGTAGTCTTTGTTAATGAGGAATGGTGTTTGGGGGCACATGTAACACTAGGTAATCACAACTGTTGCAAAGACATTAAGATACTGAAAGTGGCTATGCAACCATTTTATCTCACGATTGAATTCTTAGTGTTAATCTTGGTTCCAGTGTATGACATGCCATCATCTTCTCATGACAAGGTGGGCAAGGTTCTCTCTGACTCTCCTGCAGAATAGGTACCCCAATGCCCTTATGATTGTTATTGGGAACTTCAATAAAGTGTGTGAGTCAAGCGCACTCCCCAAGTTCTACCAACGCAAGGTGGAGCAACCAGAGAAGACATAACAATTGACTTGCTTTAAGACCACACCCTGGGAGGCGATCTTTGAGGGAGTTGGGGAGGCATCTCGATTAGGCTACTAAAAATGGTGAGGAATTTGTTGTAGAATTTCAGTGCTGAAAAAAAAAGCCTCCCTAGCAGAAAAAGGAACCAATTTAATTCAATGGGAGGCTTCTTTTTCAGCACTGAAATTCCATACCAAATTTCTCAACACTTTCCTCCGTGTGAATGGACCCTAAAGTGGTAACTGACTACAACATCTATTGTACAGACAACATTGTGCCAACCAAGGAGGTCATGTGCTACCTTAACAACAATCCATGGGTCACAAAGGAGCTAAGAAGCCTCCTATACAAAAATAAGAGGGCATTTGCAAGTGGAAATAGAGATGAATTTAAGTTGGCAGAGAAAGAACTCAGAGCTAAAGTAAGTCACTGTCAACTATCATATAAGGGAATGGTGGAGAATAAGCTTGTTGGGAAGAAGGTATGGACAGGCAGATATGGAGGTATGGACAGACATAATACTGTGGTGGGTAAGACTATAGGAGACAAGGAACACCCAGATAGAACAAATAGTTATTTCAATAGGTTCAGGGACCATGTGTAGGGGAAATAGAGAGGGTAACCAGGAGAGGTGACGGGAGCATGAGGTCAGGTGGCCCATAAAGCCTACTGAGGTAAGGGCAAGGTGAGAACTGAAGAGGTAGTGAACCTGGATAACATTCATTAGAGTTTTGAGCTACTGTGTCGAACAGTTGTACGATCTACAGTATATTGTATGGATATAAACTTAAATATGAGCATGTGTACACAGCAGGTGCCCGCAGTATGGCAGACATTCTGGATCATTCCTGTACCCAAGGTCAGAGGTTGGATTGATGTCATGAGTAACCATCCAGTTATTGGTGTGACATCACAGGTGATGAAGGTGTTCAAGTCATTGGTGTTAGCTTACATGTGAGGGTGTTTGGCTCCATTTCTTGACTGGTTGCAATTTCTCTACCACACAAAAATGAGAGTGGAGGATACTCTGATTCCTCTTCTACACAGAGTATTATTCCCATCTACAGGTTTGAGGGCTGAGCTTTCACATTAAATTCTTTGAATATAGCAGTTCTTTTAATGCTATTTGGCTTGGGCTACTAGAGCTAAATCTATGCCAGTTGAAAGTGCCAGTATTGACTAAATCACCAAGAGGTGATGGGGTCCTTTTTAGCATTGAGCAGGGATGATGTCCTTATCATGAATGTGACCAAAACCAGATAAATTATATTTGACAGACATCTGACTTTGAGAAAACAAGGTCAGATGTCTGCATTGAGGATCAGATGGTAGAAAGGACTAGGTCCTATAAATATTTGGGGGTACATCTAGATAACAAGACTGACTGAAGGCTGAACACTGACAATGTGTATAAAATGGGGGCTAGCTGGCTGTGTTTCCTTTGGTAACTGTGGCCTTTTGACATGTGTAATGACTTACTGAGAATTGTCTACCAGTGGTAGCGGGTTCCTTGTTTTATGCAGTTGGGGAACACCTCACACCCTTTCCATCAGGTTCTAATAGGACAACGAAGCTCCTTCAGCAGAAGATTCATACAACTTCACTGCAGTAGTGAAAACTTCACAAGCTCATTCATCCCAAAAACTAGTGCCAATAACTCTGGGTTCAGGATTAAGAGTGTATCGCTGACACAGGGACTCTGCTATTAAGTTTTATTCCCATGTGATTGTTCTATATATCCTGTACTAAGCTACCGTATGTACTCTGTTAATTGTGTATCCAGTTACTTGTGCTGGACAGTACTGTGTGAATGTGTTCTACTTGAGCTGGAGGAAAATCCAATTTTCTATCCAATATCCTGATATAAATAAAGTATTTTATTCTATTCTACATCTATTCTATATACGGCACACATTTAGCATTGTGTATAAGAAATGATAAAAGTGGTTAATATAAGTCTGTCTTCTCTCTTGGGTGCTCTGCAGAATTCAGCTACCCAATCACTCAGCTGGGTGGCCTAAACACATCCTGTAAATACGCAATGATCTTTGCTTTAGGTTCCAGGAATGTCCGCTTAGATATTACACTACAACTAAAGATTGTCCTCCTCTCAGAAAGGCAAGGATCGTTGAAAGGGAACCCAGCAGATAAATGCAACTTCAACATGCAAACATGCAAATTCAATGAAGGTGTTCTAGATTGTTAAAGAAGACCTTTCACGCCTTGGGGCACATGCGGTTTTATATACTGCTAGAAAGCCGACAGTGTGCTGAATTCAGAGCACTATCGGCTTTCACGATCTGTGCCCCAGGTGAAGAGCTATCGGTGCCGGTACCGTAGCTCTTCACCGTCAGAAGGGCGTTCCTGACAGACTGTCAGGAACGCCCTTTCTCACAGCAGCGTACTATCGGCTTTCTAGCAGTTTATAAAAGCGCATGTGCCCCAAGTGATGAAAGGTCCTCTTTAAGGAGCAATGCCCTGATTACTATGAAGAGCTTTTGCAAAGGATTGTAGCACAGGACTGCCATATACTGTACTATTAGTAGCCTTCATTACTAGAGATGAGCGAACACTAAAATGTTCGAGGTTCGAAATTCGATTCGAACAGCCGCTCAATGTTCGTGTGTTCGAACGGGTTTCGAACCCCATTATAGTCTATGGGGAACAGATACTCGTTAAGGGGGAAACCCAAATCCGTGTCTGGAGGGTCACCAAGTCCACTATGACACCCCAGGAAATGATGCCAACACCTCTGGAATGACACTGGGACAGCAGGGGAAGCATGTCTGGGGGCATCTAACACACCAAAGACCCTCTATTACCCCAACATCACTGCCTAACAACTACACACTTTCCACATTCAAAAAAACCTCTATCAAAGTGGGAAAATACCTGGAAACCTTCTTTACTCCCCAAATGGATGGACACAAACCCCAATTTAAGCTCAACAAACAGTAACAACCACCCCTTTAAATCACGTTCCCCATGACAACCACAAATGGAATAGGCAATGGGAATTCCAAAAGCCCTCACCCTTAACTGTCATTTTGAGTGTGTGTGTGTGTGTGTGTGTGTGTGTGTGTGTGTGTGTGTGTGTGTGTGTGATGTGGTAAGACCTTCCAAAATTCACTTTTCTAGCCCTTAACATGAGCCCTTCCAAACAAAGTTACATGACCTTAAGCTGAGCTACCAGCAGAGATTGAGGCCCTTGGCATGAGTAGAGCCTTGCACCAGCAGTGTTTTTGGCACTTAGGGTGAGTTGAGCCTTGTACCAGCGTGTGTCCCTTAACATCAGGCGGGCCCTAAGTTCTGCGCTTTGCACAAAAGTTCCACATTAACTAGGCTGAATGGTACAAAGATTAGTAGGCCCGAGAACCAGGAACAGGTCTTGCAATGGCTGTCGGATAACGCTTAAAGCACATTGTCCACCAGCCAGTCAGCCTCTACCTCCTCTTACCCAACAGTCTTGTCCTCCTTCCACCCAAAATTCCCAATCTTCTCAGAACAATAACCCCAACTGTCCCTGCTCCCCAGAGCTGTTCTCCCTTCCTTTGACTGTACCGCAACCTGCCCCTCCATTTCGCGATTCCACGGACCTAACAGACGAGTATCTGTGTCCAGATGCTCAAACACTAGAGTCTCCTCCATTCCATCTCCGGTCGATTTGGTGGCGGATGACCAGCAACCCACCCTCATCGACGACGATGAGACGCAGTTGCTGTCAGGGCAGCCAGTTGACATGCGCATTGTGCAGGAGGAGGAGGCGAGACAGGAGTTGGAAGAGGAGGTGGTGGACGACGAGGACACCGACCCCACCTGGACAAGGCAGATGTCAAGCTGGGAAAGTAGTGTGGATGTTGAGGCAGGTGCAGCACCAAAAAGGGTAGCTAGAGGCAGAGACATGTCCAGAGGCAGAGGTCAGCTGCTTTGCCGAAGCCAGGCCAGACCCGGAATGTCCGAAGATGTTCCCTTTTGTACCCAGCCCAGAAAAACTCCCCCATCGAGGGCACGTTTCTTGAAGGTGTAGAGTTTTTTCAAGGAATGCGCCGAGGACAGATATAGTGTCGTCTACACAATTTGCCTCTCGAAATCGAGTAGGGGCCCTGAGAAGAGCAACCTGTCCACCACTTCAATGCACCGTCATTTGGAATCCAAGCAATGGAATCAGTGGCAGGCAGCAACGGCAGGACAAACGTCGCCCGCCGTTCATGCCACTGCCTCTGCTCACAGTGCTGGCGATGCACTCCAGAGGACGAGCCAGGACATCACTTCATCTGCCTCCGCCACTTTGTTGACTTCTCCCTCATCCTCCCCTGTTTCTGTCTTATCTCCTTCTCCTGCACCATCAAAGGCACCATCAGGCGCTTCTTTACAACAACCCACCATCTCTCAGACATTGGAGCGCCGGCAGAAATACACCGCTAACCACCCACCCACGCAAGCCTAGAACGCCAACATCGCTAAACTGCTGGCCCAGGAGAGGTTGGCGTTCCGGCTTGTTGAAACTCCCGCCTTCCCGGACCTGATGGCAACTGTGGCACCTCACTATGCCGTCCCTAGCCGTCTCAACTTCTCCCGGTGTGGCGTCCCCGCCTTGCACCAGCACGTGTCACTCAACATCAGGTGGGCCCTTAGTTCCGCGCTTTGCTGCAAGGTCCACTTGACCACCGACACTTGGACAAGCGCCTGTGGTCAGGGATGCTGCAGTGCTTATCTTTAATGACAGGCAGGGTGAATGTGGTGGAGTCTGTTCCTCGGGTGCAAACTGGGGTGGCCTATCTCCTCTCCCAGGCCAAAATTCATGGCAGGAGTAGACTGAAACCCTACGACGCTGCAACCTCCACCACAGCTACTAGCGGCAAACGCTAAAACACTGGTGTGGGGAGACGTCAGCAGGCGGTGCTGAAGCTCATCAGCTTGGGGGACAGACAGCACAGTGCCTCCGAGGTCAGGGATGCCATCCTGGCTGAGATGGCATTTTTTTTTCCCTGCTACACCTGGGGCCTGGCATTTTTACGCCTGTGATAATGGCTGGAACCTGGTAGCGGCTCTGGAGCTTGCCAGCCTCCAACACGTTCCATGTTTGGCCCACGTCTAACCTAGTGGTGCAAAGTTTTTTAAAAACATACCCAAATGTACCGAAGCTACTGTTGAAAATGCGGCGCTTGTGCGCCCACTTTTGCAAGTGCACAGGAGTCGCTGCTAGCCTAAAAACACTCTAGCAAGGCCTACATCTGTCCAAACACAGGCTGTTGTCCGTCATTCACACACGCTGAAACCCTACAATACCATATCTTGAGCAGGGTGTGTGAGCTGCACAGACCTTTGATGGAGTTCCATCTACAAAACCCAAGGGTTCCTCAAAGTCAGCAACCAAAGTTTCTGCACCATGAGTTTCCAGGGGTGGCAGAGTTATGGCTAGGGGAAGAGGCATGGATAGGGATGATGTCTAGGGGCAAAAGCAGTGTGGATGTGGAGGCAAGCTAAGCAGGAAAAACTGGGGGTACAAGCTAAGGCATGGACTGGGGTGATGTCTAGGGGCAAAAGCAGTGTGGATGTGGAGGCAAGCTAAGCAGGAAAAACTGGGGATACAAGCTAAGGCATGGACTGGGGTGATGTCTAGGGGCAAAAGCAGTGTGGATGTGGAGGCAAGCTAAGCAGGAAAAACTGGGGGTACAAGCTAAGGCATGGACTGGGGTGATGTCTAGGGGCAAAAGCAGTGTGGATGTGGAGGCAAGCTAAGCAGGAAAAACTGGGGGTACAAGCTAAGGCATGGACTGGGGTGATGTCTAGGGGCAAAAGCAGTGTGGATGTGGAGGCAAGCTAAGCAGGAAAAACTGGGGGTACAAGCTAAGGCATGGACTGGGGTGATGTCTAGGGGCAAAAGCAGTGTTGATGTGGAGGCAAGCTAAGCAGGAAAAACTGGGGGTACAAGCTAAGGCATGGACTGGGGTGATGTCTAGGGGCAAAAGCAGTGTGGATGTGGAGGCAAGCTAAGCAGGAAAAACTGGGGGTACAAGCAGCCGGTGACATCATCACTGACAAGCACAGCTGTCTGTCAGCTGACAGGCTGACTTTCACCAAAATGAACAGACAATGGATAGACTCATCATATACATGTCAGTTACATGACAAATTTAGTGCAATTTGCAAGTCCAAGATGGTTTGGAGATCTGCGGAGAGGAATCTCACCACCTCTTGCGGGTGCCATCATTTGGAAGGCAAGCCCTGGGCTGGGGTGAGAGCAAGCGCAGGATAATCGTCGTTTGGCCTGGCGGCCACTGCCTCTTCCACTGTTGACAGGGCTGGCGCTGCAGTCCAGACCAGGAGCCAGGACACCTCCACATCTGCCTCTGACACTTTGGGGAGTTCACCCTTATCCTCACCTTTTCCTGCCATTTCTCCTTTTGCCCGCGCCATCATGCGCCTCTTCCCAGCAACTCCCCATCTCCCAAGCCTTTCATTTCATGCTAAAGTACAGCGCAACCCACCCACATGCCCAAGGCTTCAACGGCCTCATCTCAAGAAATCTGGCCCAGGAGATGTTGGAATCCCGGCTGGGGGACACTCTGCCCTTTTTGGGCAGAGTGTCTACTGCGCCACCGCACTGTGCCGTCCACACCAGCACTTTCCCCCAAACATGAGGCGGTCCCTAAATTCAGCGCTTAGCCCTAAAGTTCCATGTGACCAGTTACGAATGGACAAGTGCATGCGGACAGGGACGCTACCTTTCAATTTGGGCACAGTGGTTGAATGTAGTTGAGGCGTGGACCGGGTCGCAAAATGTGGTGGCCTGACTTGTCTCCCCACACAACATTCCTGGGAGGAGGGCTGAAACACCACCCTCCTCCGCTGTTAAATTGACCCCAGCTACGAGCTGGAAACGCTGCAACACTGGTGTGGGGAGACGTCAGCGGGCCGTGCTGAAGCTCATCAGCTTGGGGGCCAGACAGCACACTGCCTACAAAGTGAGTCATGCCATCCTCGATGAGACGGCAATGTGGTTTTTGCCACTGCACCTGGGCCCAGGCATGTTGTCATGTGTGATAATGGCCGTAACCTGGGATTGGCTCTGTAGCTTGGCAGCCTGCAACATATTCCATGCCTGGGCCACGTTTTTAACTCATTGCTGCTAATCTTTTGAAAAAGGTACCCCAATGTTCCTGAGCTACTGGTGAAAGTGTGGCGCTTGTGCGGATAGTTTTTAAAGTGTATAGTTGCCGCTGCTAGCCTCTATGCACTCCTACAACGCCTGTACCTGCTGGAACAACGGCTGTTGTGCGACGTCTCCACACTGCTGGCACTAAACATATCATGTGTTGAGCAGAGTGTGTGAGCAGCACAGACCTTTGATGTAGTTCCAACTCCAAAACCCTCGGGTTCGTCAAAGTCAACTCCCTCAGTTGCTCAACCATGAGTGGCCATGGGTGGCAGACTTATGTGAAATCCCATCCCATCCATTGCACTGGACACGAAACATTAGCATGCGCTCAGCACAACTTCGGATATGGCAGATGCGTTAAGCAGGGTGCAGGGTACAACACAGACCAGGCCCGAGCACCAGGAACAGGTGTTAGAAATACTGCAGCATCTGCCATTTCCTTCCAATTTTGGGGTTTTGGACCCGCCACCGACTTGTCTGGACCTAAGTGGGGATCATGAGACACAGTTGCCATCAAGGCAAGCTGTGGTCATGTGCGGTTTGCAGTAAGGGGGCAGTGCGCAATTGGAAGAGGAGTTGGTGGATGACGAGGCCACCGACCCCACATGGACAGGGGTGATGTCTAGGGGCTAAAGCAGTGTAGATGTAGAGGGAAGCTAAATCAACAAAAAACCTGGGTAGAAGCAAAGGCATAAACTGGGGTGATGTTTAGGGGTGAAAGCAGAGTAGATGTGGAGGGAAGCTAAGCAGCAAAAACAGTGGGTAGAAGCAAAGGCATGCAAAACTCTACCCTGTTGGAAGACTTATTCCTAGGTCTGGAACACGTTAATGGCCCCCCTGGACAAATTACTGCCACTCAGGGGCCTAGTGTCACCAGGAGGGACAAGTATAGGCGCATGTTGTGGGAATACCTGGCCGACACCAGCTCTGTCCTCTCCGATCCCTCTGTGCTCTACAGCCTAAACTTATTTTCTCATCTTTTTTTCTGAACTGCACATCTCTTGCCTGCTTCCTTTGGGATCTTAGAAATGGTGGTCCACTTCCACAGATGGTAACTTCAATAGACAGTGTAACGGGAGTAGCTGAGGGATCGCTGTCTTAACCACTTTTTGGCACAAAATTAACTTCCAAAGCCAAATATGGTGCAAGTATATGATGCAAGGACACCTACACACCTATCTCTGACACATTGGGGAGTTCACCCTCATGCGCCCTTTTGGCCTGCACCATCATGCGCCTCTTCCCAGCCACTCCACATTTCCCAAGCTTTTCATTGCAGGCAGAAGTACAATACAACCCACCCCCATGCCCAAGCCTGTAACAGCCTCATCGATAAACTGCTGGCCCTGGAGATGTTGGTGTTTGTTTATGCTTCTGGAGACCCAGGCCTTCCGTCAGCAGATGGCAGCTGGGGCACCTCCCTATGCTGGGCCTAGCCGTTACTACTTCTCTTGGTGTGCTGTCTCTGCCTTGCGCCTGCATGTGTCCCATAACATCAGTCGGGCCCAGAGCTCTGCGCTTTGCTGCAAGGTCCACTTGACCACCGACACATGGACAAGCGCCTGTGGTCAGGGATGCTGCAGTGCTTATCTTTAATGACAGGCAGGGTGAATGTGGTGGAGTCTGTTCCCCGGGTGCAAACTGGGGTGGCCTATCTCCTCTCCCAGGCCATGGCAGGAGTAGACTGAAACCCTACGAAGCTGCAACCTCCACCCCAGCTACTAGCGGAAAACACTGTAACACTGGCATGGGGAGATGTCAGTAGGCCGTGCTGAAACTGATCAGCTTGGGGGACAGACAGCACAGTGCCTCCGAGGTCAGGGATGCCATCCTGGCTGAGATGGCATTTTTTTTTCCCTGCTACACCTGGGGCCTGGCATTTTTGCGCCTGTGATAATGGCTGGAACCTGGTAGCAGATCTGGAGCTTGCCAGACTCAAACACGGTCCACGCATGGCCCACGTTTTCCAACTTGTTGGTGCCATGTTTCTTTGAAACCTACACCATTGTGCCTGATATACAGGTCAAAGTGGGGCCATTTTCGTAAGTGAGAACTAGCCTCTGCTAGGCAGAAAACATTCAGAGCACACTCCTCTCATCTTCGCACCGTTGGCTGGCGGAGGAAGACGAGGGGGTTGGAGTGGCATCTGATGTCCCTATCCCACACGAGGCTAGAGGGTGCACTTCAGTGCATCCCATTGCTTCACCACAAATGGTGTGAAGGGGAGTGGAAAATGGAGGAAATGGAGAGTGACCCTTACAGTTGGGGCCAGCAAAGGCATGCCAAGTAACACACTGGCACACATGGCTGACTTCATCTTGGGTTGCTTTTCAACACATATTTCACATCATGAAGAACAAATAATACTGGATTTTTTCAAGCCTCGAACCCCGGTCTAGGTCTAATGTCTGTTCCTTTCTTATATTAGGGGAGAGGGAAAAAAAATTACTTCAGTGATACGTTTAGCGTACATAGACTGACTATTAATGTGTATCCCACTTAGTGTTGTTAGGGTTACACACCGTCACAACCTGGCTAAAGCTTCTATAGCTGTTAATAAAGTCAACATAACTTTACGGTATCCAAAAAGACAGCTGGTACCGACAGAGAGCAAGACAAATGTCACCCAAAGCTGTGAGCTCTGAACACCCACAGTGACTTTGGCGTCATCATCATTATAAGGGAGTGGGTGGTAATAAATAACTTGGCAGTGCCTAAAACCCAAAAAGCTTATACAACTATATTTACATTAAGATACACAAATGAAACTTTTCAGTAGCATGTCATGAGACAAGCTGATAAGCTCTTCCTTTGTGCAGTGCTATTTGAAAGTTAAACGCTGCCTTTATTTTAATTCTGGAGAAGGTGCAGACATTAGATTTAGAACATGTTGTCTTCATTGTCCAAATCCTCTATATAGGTAACGCGTTTTTCGGGCCGAGCTGTCTGGGAACGAGCTGGTGCAGCACTGACAACCTGGGTGAATATGGCAAGAGCCTGAGATGTAGGGTGAATGAATCCCCAAATTATTTGTGGAATTCCCAGTGAGACAATGGCACTGTATACCAGTATTAAAAATTGTGGGTGCACATAACCCCCATATATTCTTTGAATTCCCAGTCAGACAATGGCACTGTATAGCAGTATTAAAAATTGTGGGTGCACATAACCCCCATATATTCTTTGAATTCCCAGTCAGACAATGGCACTATATACCAGTATTAAAAATTGTGGGTGCACATAACCCCCATATATTCTTTGAATTCCCAGTCAGACAATGGCACTGTATACCAGTATTAAAAATTGTGGGTGCACGTAACCCCCATATATTCTTTGAATTCCCAGTCAGACAATGGCACTGTATACCAGTAGTAAAAATTGTGGGTGCACATAACCCCCATATATTCTTTGAATTCCCAGTCAGACAATGGCACTGTATACCAGTAGTAAAAATTGTGGGTGCACGTAACCCCCATATATTCTTTGAATTCCCAGTCAGACAATGGCACTGTATACCAGTATTAAAAATTGTGGGTGCACGTAACCCCCATATATTCTTTGAATTCCCAGTCAGACAATGGCACTGTATACCAGTAGTAAAAATTGTGGGTGCACATAACCCCCATATATTCTTTGAATTCCCAGTCAGACAATGGCACTGTATACCAGTATTAAAAATTGTGGGTGCACATAACCCCCATATATTCTTTGAATTCCCAGTCAGACAATGGCACTGTATACCAGTATTAAAAATTGTGGGTGCACGTAACCCCCATATATTCTTTGAATTCCCAGTCAGACAATGGCACTGTATACCAGTAGTAAAAATTGTGGGTGCACATAACCCCCATATATTCTTTGAATTCCCACTCAGACAATGGCACTGTATACCAGTATTAAAAATTGTGGGTGCACGTAACCCCCATATATTCTTTGAATTCCCAGTCAGACAATGGCACTGTATACCAGTAGTAAAAATTGTGGGTGCACATAACCCCCATATATTCTTTGAATTCCCAGTGAGACAAAGGAACTGTATAGCAGTATTAAAAATTGTGGGTGCACGTAACCCCCATATATTCTTTGAATTCCCAGTCAGACAATGGCACTGTATACCAGTATTAAAAATTGTGGGTGGACATAACCCCCATATATTCTTTGAATTCCCAGTCAGACAATGGCACTGTATACCAGTATTAAAAATTGTGGGTGGACATAACCCCCATATATTCTTTGAATTCCCAGTGAGACAAAGGAACTGTATAGCAGTATTAAAAATTGTGGGTGCACGTAACCCCCATATATTCTTTGAATTCCCAGTCAGACAATGGCACTGTATACCAGTATTAAAAATTGTGGGTGCACATAACCCCCATATATTCTTTGAATTCCCAGTCAGACAATGGCACTGTATAGCAGTATTAAAAATTGTGGGTGCACGTAACCCCCATATATTCTTTGAATTCCCAGTCAGACAATGGCACTGTATACCAGTATTAAAAATTGTGGGTGCACGTAACCCCCATATATTCTTTGAATTCCCAGTCAGACAATGGCACTGTATACCAGTAGTAAAAATTGTGGGTGCACATAACCCCCATATATTCTTTGAATTCCCAGTCAGACAATGGCACTGTATACCAGTATTAAAAATTGTGGGTGCACATAACCCCCATATATTCTTTGAATTCCCAGTCAGACAATGGCACTGTATACCAGTATTAAAAATTGTGGGTGCACGTAACCCCCATATATTCTTTGAATTCCCAGTCAGACAATGGCACTGTATACCAGTAGTAAAAATTGTGGGTGCACATAACCCCCATATATTCTTTGAATTCCCAGTCAGACAATGGCACTGTATACCAGTATTAAAAATTGTGGGTGCACATAACCCCCATATATTCTTTGAATTCCCAGTCAGACAATGGCACTGTATAGCAGTATTAAAAATTGTGGGTGCACGTAACCCCCATATATTCTTTGAATTCCCAGTCAGACAATGGCACTGTATACCAGTATTAAAAATTGTGGGTGCACGTAACCCCCATATATTCTTTGAATTCCCAGTCAGACAATGGCACTGTATACCAGTATTAAAAATTGTGGGTGCACGTAACCCCCATATATTCTTTGAATTCCCAGTCAGACAATGGCACTGTATAGCAGTATTAAAAATTGTGGGTGCACATAACCCCCATATATTCTTTGAATTCCCAGTCAGACAATGGCACTGTATAGCAGTATTAAAAATTGTGGGTGCACATAACCCCCATATATTCTTTGAATTCCCAGTGAGACAATGGCACTGTATACCAGTAGCAAAAATTGTGGGTGTATATAGCCCCAATTCTATTGCTAGGGGACTTGCAGGGTATTTCTGAGGTGAAGGTGGGGGGGCACACCGTTGGAACGGGGATTTGGGGTGTATATATGGGGTATACGGGAATACACTGTCAGTGTGTTCCATTCAGGATCCTGGGAAAGCTGGGTTGCGGCGATTGAGCCCGTCAGTGCCACGTTACACTGACAAGCTTCTCCCTGGAATTGAAGTTATATGTAAGCCCAATATATTCTTTGAATTCCCAGTGAGACAATGGCACTATATGGCAGTAGCAAAAATAGTGGGTGTATATAGCCCCAATTCTATTGCTAGGGGACTTGCAGGGTATTTCTGGGGTGAAGGTGGGGGGGCACACCGTTGGAACGGGTATCGGGGGTATATATCGGGTATACGGGAATACACTGACAGTGTATTCCATTCAGGATCCTGGGAAAGCTGGGTTGCGGCGATTGAGCCCGTCAGTGCCACGTTACACTGACAAGCTTCTCCCTGGAATTTAGCTCTTATAAGAGCTGTTGGTTGTCTTCTCCTTCCTATCCTAGCCTGTCCCTGCCTACCCAGAATCTAAGCCCTAGCTAGCTGGACGGAAACCTCCGTCCTCGGTGAATTGCAAGCTCAGAATGACGCAAAGCTGGGCGGCGCTGTTCTTTTAAATTAGAGGTCACATGTTTTCGGCAGCCAATGGGTTTTGCCTACTTTTTTCAACGTCACCGGTGTCGTAGTTCCTGTCCCACCTACCCTGCGCTGTTATTGGAGCAAAAAAGGCGCCAGGGAAGGTGGGAGGGGAATCGAGTAATGGCGCACTTTACCACGCGGTGTTCGATTCGATTCGAACATGCCGAACAGCCTAATATCCGATCGAACATGAGTTCGATAGAACACTGTTCGCTCATCTCTATTCATTACATGACTGCCACTAGCACATCCACATTCCATGACCCCATACACAGGAGGCCACACACCGACACATTGTCCCAAATAAGATAAGATAAGATAATCCTTTAATAGTCCCACAATGGGGAAATTTCAGTATGTTACAGCAGCATAGTAATACAGATACAGGATAATACACAGCAATATATTACGGAAGTAGACACACATATGCTGAGAAGAGAAGATATACTAGGAGTCCATAGCAGCTAAGGAAGAGAAGAAGAAAGGAGGAAGACTTCATAATCATAATCATTAGTTTTCTGTACGGAGACACATTACACGGACTGCATGTTAGCCAAGATAGCTTTTTGATATAAACTTACTATAACTCACTGCACGTCATGCAGTTCAGTTA
Organism: Leptodactylus fuscus; assembly: GCF_031893055.1. Classification (NCBI taxonomy): domain Eukaryota; kingdom Metazoa; phylum Chordata; class Amphibia; order Anura; family Leptodactylidae; genus Leptodactylus; species Leptodactylus fuscus. The sequence continues at coordinate 64,501,021 of NC_134268.1, read as the reverse complement.
GGAATGACCATACTTACCCAGATACCACACTGCAAAATAAACAAGTAAAAATATACTTTATGGCAAGGGCCAGAAACGCCGGAGCACAAAACTGTAGCATTTTACAAAGCAAAATGGAGGGGATTCTGCATAGTACAGCTTGAGCATCCTTTCACATGAATGTGATCAGCTCAAGAAATATAGTTGGTATAATGGTGCATTTTCTGGCCCAGCTGCAGCTTATATGAATGGAAGACACAGTGAGCAATTTGATGATATATGATGCTCTTAGCTGCTGAATTACTACATCAATGCTGTATAGTATTCACATGATGTTGTGATCACTGTATATTAGTCCCACAGTAATTCAGAAGCTCACAGCATCATAAATCAGTATAATGCTGTGAGTCCCAGCCATACAAAGTCATACTTTAAAATCTATAGTGCGTTATGAAATGCACCACAGACACATAATTTTTTTAATTCATTTTTGCGCTATATTGGAAGTTTTTAGCTCTAGGCATGGCGTTTTATCTGGTCAATTTCCCATAGGCTTCACTGTAGGACTTGAAAGAAAACAGAAAAACAAAGTTTTAACCCTTAAAGTGTATATCTAGTTATAAAAAAACTATTTATAAGTTAATAGTACAGGTGAATATAAGAAACGTTTGTCATATATTCAAACAAAGAAAAATTCAACAAAGAAATACAAGTATGTTTCCTAAATATCAGACTGAGCTAATTTCTATATATACTTTCCAATAATAAACTAGACTGGGCTGATCACCTGGAGGCGCTGCACAGAAAGGGCCACAGCAGACTCTACCTGCTCAGGAGGCTGAGGGCCTTCAGAGTCCAGGGGACACTTCTTAGGGCCTTCTTCAACTCTGTGGTTGCTTCAGCCATCTTTTTTGGTGTGGCCTGCTGGGGGAGCAGTATATCAACCAGGGACAGAAATAGACTCGACAGGCTGATCAGGAGGGCCAGCTCTGTCCTGGGGAGCCCCCTGGACCCAGTACAGGTGGTGGGTGACACAAGGATACTGTCTGTGGTGACCTCCATGCAGGAGAACAAATCCCACCCCATATATGGGACCCTGATGGGACTTGGCAGCACTGTAAGTGACCGTCTGCTTCACCCCAAGTGTGAGAAGGAGCTATCGCAGGTCCTTCCTTCCAACCGTGACCAGGCTGTATAATCTACATCAGACCAAGCAAAGATCTCTCCCAGGGCCGCCATCAGGAATTTTGGGGCCCCATACAGCCTAAGTGTCTGCCCCCCCCCCCCCCCCGCCATTTTAAAACTACTTTTTTTTTGCGACATACCAATTCTGTATTACATTTCCCTTTATTTAGCAGCATTACAAGGCTTAATCAGATTCTATTTGCAGGTACAATCACCTACGTGTGACAGCACCTATAGAGAGCCAACACAATCTATAAGAGCCCTCCTAATAAATCCTCAGGGCTTTTTCACATTGCGTTTTTGGCCTCCCTTGCCAGGATACGTTGGTAACCAGTCAGAATCAGCTGTCAACTTATCCCTGCACGAAGAACTGGCCATTAAAAAAAATGGGGGGCCTGCAGTTCTCCGTGCAGGGATAAGTGGGTAGCTGATTGTGACTGGTTACCAACGTATCCCGGCAAGGGAGGCCAAAAACGCAATGTGAACACTCCTTTAAAGTGAAAGTCCCACCCCCAAACAGGCTGCTATGCTAGTAACACACCAGCCTACATCATTATTAATACAAAGCACACATACCTTTGGAGGTATTGTGTGCTTTGTAGTTCTCCAGCTAAAAACGTATATATTATATATTATTGCCCCAGTTCCCTCTCCGCAGTGCCGCACACCCAATGCCCCAACAATCCCCCCCGCCCACTTTTATGTTGACTCTGCCCGTTCTCATTCATTTTTCATGTGCCCGCACACAGTATAATCACCCTACAGTCACCCGTAAATTATATGTCCCCCCTCTATCTCTCCCCCAGCTTCATATACACCCTTCATCTTCCCCCAGTTTCATGTCTCCCCCTCCATCTCTGCCCCCAGTTTCATGTCCCCCCATCTCTGCCCCCAGATTCATGTCCACTCCATCTTTGCCCCATATTCATGTCCACTCCATCTCTGCCCCCAGATTCATGTCCACTCCATCTCTGCCCCAGATTCATGTCCCCCCCATCTCTGCCCCTAGATTCATGTCCCCCCATCTCTGCCCCCAAATTCATGTCTCCCCCATCTCTGCCCCCAGATTCATGTCTCCCCCATCTCTGCCCCCAGATTCACATCTCCCCCATCTCTGCCCACAGATTCATGTCTCCCCCATCTCTTCCCCCAGATTCATGTCTCCCCCATCTCTGCCCCCAGATTCATGTCCTCTCCATCTCTGCCCCCAGATTCATGTCTCCACATCTTTGCCCCCAGATTCATGTCCCCCCATCTCTGCCCCCAGATTCATCTCCCCTCCATCTCTGCCCCCAGATTCATGTCTCCACATCTCTGCCCCCAGATTCATGTCCCCCATCTCTGCCCCCAGTGTCATGCCATCCTCTCCATCTCTGCCCCCAGTGTCATTCCGTGACAATGCAGCCAGTAGGCGGCATTCAGCGGCGAAGAAAGGAGCTGACCTGTGTCAGCTCCTCGCTTCAGCCGCATATGTGTCAGCGAGAGAGGCGCGCAGCGCCAGGTCAGCTCCTCGCTTCAGCCGGGTATGTGTTCAACTCAGATCTGCGTCCTCTGGATGCAGATCTGTGTTGAAATCGGGCACACGACTGCTGCGGGCGCCAGGGGTCAGCACACGGCGGCGGTCCAAAACCGGGCCCCTCCCATTTTTCAATTTGGCCGGGCCCCTGACGCCAGTAGCAGTAATACTGGCCTATCGGTGGCCCTGATCTCTCCGCACAGAAAACTAATGATTATGACGATGACCATGAAGTCTTCCTTCTTTCTCTTCTGTTCCTTAGCTGCTATGGACTCCTAGTATATCTTCTCTTCTCAGCATATGTGTGTCTACGTCTGTATTATATTACTGTGTATTATCCTGTATCTGTATTACTATGCTGCTGTAACATGCTGACATTTCCCCACCGTGGAACTATTAAAGGATTATCTTATCTTATCTTATATAGAAATCTATTGAGAGGGAGGGGAAGGTTTCTTGAAAAGACACCCACCAGCTACTAAAGTGCACCACACTGTGACTCAGGTAGCCCTGTTAACTCTATGTTTAAAGATAAGAATTTACCTCTATATTGTGTGATGCAATAATTTCATTACCTCTATGGGCTTTGTTATGTGTGAAGTCAGTACACAGATGGACTCTATATAAGCAAACAATCTGAGTGAATTAAGGAGGGGAGAGCATATTAATAAATGGAAAAGGAAATTAATTTATTTAATGAGATATATGGCAAAGTTTCTTATATTCGCATGTACTATACTACTCATTTATGAAAAGTTGTTTAGTAATTGTAGGCATACTTTAAACTGGATCTTTACGGTCACCAAATCGAAATCCACCTTCACCAAATCCAAATTTGCATTATTTAATAGGTATTGCACCACTGATTCCAGCACAGTTGGAATTTTTTCTCTTGTCACCACTGTTCATGAGCTATCATTGCAGTTAGATTTAGCACTCGGTATGGGTACCACTCAGGTGGGTGGTGCTGAGATGGAGCAATCAAACGGGGGGTGGGTGTTTTCTGATTTTTTGTACTTTTATTTTTGGTACTAAGAGGAGACTTGAGCATGTGACTGTTTGATAACCTGTGCAATATAGTGCAATAATTTTCTCTTGCAATATATTGTACATTTTACAAGACACCTATTAAGTTCTGTTTCTGAATGGACTTAATAGTCATCCATACATAATAGCCTGGGGACGTTCCAGACTGTCATGGCAGCCCCTAAACATCCCATGAGAAAAATAGTCCTGCTTCCAAGCACTTAGATGCCATGATCTATTGTGGGACTCTGACTCTGAGTGTGAAAGCTGGGTAAGGGCTCGTTCACATCTGCGCCCAGGTGTTTGTTCTGCAGGTTTCCGTTTCCTGCATAAAACAGAGCAGGAGACGGAAACCTGCAGGAGTCTTTCTCACCCATTCATTTGAATGGGTGATAAAGATGTCCGGCCGTGAGCGGCAGTGAGTGTTTTGCGCTCTCCGCCGCGAAACCGGGTTTTTTAATCCGGACACAGAATCGGACATACAGTACTCTGTGTCCGGATTTAAAAAAACGGTTTTGCGGCGGAGAGCATAAAACGCTCACCGCCGCTCACGGCCGGACCCGGTCTGTGCTTTCCGTCTTCTGGCATGCAGAAGACGGAAAGCACAGAACGGAGACCAGAACGCAGGTGTGAACCTAGCGTAACAGTTGTGTAATACAGACAGAACCCAACAGCAGTAAACTAAAGTACCTGGTACTGCTTCTGTGTTAACTACAACATATCAAACAAGCAAAATATACAGTGTCTGAACGTCATAGCAAGATCCTTTATTGTTTGTAAGCCATACCATAATTATGGCTATATATAATGTTGTTATCCCAGCAAAAATAAAAAATACAATGGAAAAATTCAAATGTCCAAAATGATATGTCTGAAGGATAACTCCTTTTTGACCACCTAGTTTGAAAATGGGTTTATCCCCAAAACGCGCCATTTTGGACATCTGAATTTTTTTACAGATTTTTAGTCAATAAACCAACTTTATAAAAAGTATACAGTTGGAAGACTATTATTATTATTATTGCTAATTCTACTTGGGGCAAGGGGCATAGAGCCTCGTGTATACTACTGATAGAACCTCTTTGGCTCTATCTACCAACTACGCCTGGTGTAAATGCCGTAGTCTTTTACAGTCCCATCCATGTATTGCAGAAAAATGCTCGCAGAAGAAATTCTGCAATTTCCAAAACCGTAGCGTTTTTGGAAATTGCAGCATGTCAGTTATACCTACGAAAATGCTGACGGCTTCAGTATAGGTATAATTGAAGCAGAAAGTCTGTGGACTTTCTGTGAAAAGTGCTTTGGGAAAAACTGCAGTCCGTTTCCACTGTGATTTTTCCTGCAGCACTTTTTGGTTGCGGCCCACTACGTGGGGTCTTAGCCTATAGGGGATTGGTCATGAATACATTGTCTTAAAATCAAGAAGTTTCTCTATACTAAAGTGATTTAGTAATAGAATGGTAAATTTTTTCTCACACTCCAGTCATTGTGACTCATTCACTCATAGTCTTGAATAGTCTTGTCACTCATGACGTTTGGGACTGGATAAGATTTCTCATAGAAACTAAGGGTTGTTGCTATGCGTTAAGGCAAACATTGTAGTGTTTACCCAGTTTCTGAGCTCTATTCAGGTGAAAAAATAAAAAGTTCAGACAAAACATATTACAACGATATGTATACTCTACATATGTCGGCAAAAAACATTTACCAAGCAAGTTCATAATTATACACAATTATACACATTGTTTTTGCTTTATTCTATATAGATATATAGTATATAGTACATATATATATGATTATAAAATGGGTATGCTCGAGGTTGGATACAGAGATGTAAGTGACAGAAGTGATATTTACATAGCAGTATAAAGGGATATTCAAACACTTCACTAATGGATCCCCCCGCCCCCTCCCTCTGCTCACACAGCTCGTCCATAGACGAGCATTATCAGGAGCGGGAGGGGGGAGTTCCTCCCCGCTCCACAGTACAGCGCGATAGGCACCGCGAGGCAGAAGGACGTTCCTGGCTAACTGTCAGAAACGCGCTTCTGACCATAGAGCACTACGGTACCGGCACCGTAAGCTCTTTACACCGGGCACAGATCGGGAAAGCCGACAGTGCGCTGAATTCAGCGCACTGTCAGCTTTCCAGCAGTATATAACACTGCATGTGCCCAAAAGTGGTGAAAGGTCCTCTTTAAAGCTGGGATCTCAGATCCCCTGTGCAATGTACTGCACTACATATTACTACGGTAGGTAGGTAGTAGCCTCCCTTCGAACCATGGTGACACAGAAAGTTCTGGACAAGAGCTGTCAGCTATCTTGGGAACACCCTGACCTCGTAGAGAATTTGTTTAGGTGACTGCAATGGACTTCCTATTTCTCTGCACCTGTTACAGTTAATTTGCTCAAGACTATTATCTGTCAAGTATGAAAGAAACCATAAAGCATCTTGAAACACTTAAAGGGGTTGTCCTGTTATGTGCATTTATCCCTTATCTACAGGTGGATACTGCGCAGGAAACTCCAACAGATATCTCCTAAAATATCAAAATATCATTAACTTCTCCTCCAGATTCTTCCCATATATAATTCCTTTGCTCCTGTATCTGAATAATTCAAGCCAAGGGCTTTATACTCAGAGCAACTAATAAATGTGACAGAAGACATGCTTGATAGGTCCCACTCTGCATAGCAAATTCTAATAAGGATTCATCATTTATAACCTCCCAACCAAGATCAATATTTTTACATCTGAATTACGTTGTGATATTGGTCGATATGACTCTACATTGGATACTTCTTTATTTTTCTTCAAAGTCAAAACAATATCTGATACATCAAATGTTGCAGGTAGCCAGCCACTAGCGCACACCTCCAGCAGGTATGGGACCAGGCATTCAGAGTATTTTTTATGTACAGATGTAGCCAAGTTTAACATGACTTTTAAGGCATTAAGTAAAGAGTCATTAATCACTTTAAAGGAGTATTCCCACGTCGCATACTCACCAGTCTTCGCTGCTGTAAAATGTTCTTTCTTCCTGCTTTGTTGCGTCATTGGTGGGCGGGGTTACATATGCAAAGCCAGCGGCAAGATGACGTCGCTTCTATGCCGCTGGCCCTGCGTGCACGCTCATAGATGGTGAGACCAGTCAGTTCTCCAGCCTTCACAATGCCAATACAGACCCAGCATCTGCTGTAATAGAGAGGCAGATGCCGGGGAGGGTTAGACGCCGGCACAGGTGCCTGCGACATCGCTACACTTCTGCCCTGCATGAAGCCAGCAGCGGCAGGAGCGATGCTGCTATTCCGCTCCTCGGCCCCTCCCCCCTCCCCCTCCGGAATAGCAGCATCACTCCTGCCGCTGCTGGCTTCATGCAGGGCAGGATCGTAGCGATGTCACAGGCATCTGTGCCGGCGTCTAACCCTCCCCGGTATCCGCCTCCCTATCACAGCAGATGCCGGGTCTGTATTGGCGGCCCCTTCCCCCAGAGTGTAAACTACCCCCCCCACACACACACACACACACACACACAGGCTCGCTCCCATGCACTTAGCCCCTCTTCCCTCCCCCCTGGCAGCAGGCAGATACATCACTTGACTTTTGAGCAGATAAGTAAAGGGCTGTGTCAACAAAGAAATGAATAAAGTAAGATAGTGGACAAACAAAGCAGTTCTGCTGAAGCAATGTATTTAGGAAAAGTCTTACATCCACATTAACAAGCAGTATAGATAGGATCCTTGTGATGGGACAACCTCTTTAAGACTGAGGACACAAGTTGTAAAAAAAATGCATTTTTTTGTTTTCAATTTTGATACAAGTTTTGAGCCAAGGCCAACAGAGCTTTCATAATAAATATTGAAAATAAATTCTAAAACACTTCTACTTGAGTTATCAAATTCCAGTTGAACATGGTGACATCTTTACCTCTAACTATTAGTTTCATGAATTTTTTCTATGTGTAAGGGTAAAAACAAAAAGAGCAGTCCAGATGCTGCATGCATTTGAAAACTCAGCCAAGTGCAGTGCCTGGACCATTTATAATTGCTCTTAGGCTGAGTTCATACAGAGCTTTTCGGTCCGGAATTTGAGGCAGAGGCCATCTCAGATTCCAGACCAAAAAAACAGTATCCGCAACAGGATTCCGGTGCAGTGCAGTGGCATCCAGTCACGGCACTCAGCTCCGGATTAGACCCAAATGAATGGGCCTAGTCGGGAGGGAGGTGTCTTCAGGCAGACATCCGACCGTGGCATCCACCTGAAGAATGAGCATGTTGCTTCTTTTTTCCATTTGTAAACCCCTGGGAAACTGGACAGGGGTTTTAAAGGTGACCACCGATGTCCATATGCATCCTCTATACCTGGAAGCCTTTTTTTTTTTTTGAACGGACACAACGTCCTGCATGTATGACTTTGTGTCTGTGCAAAAAAAAATGGTTTCCATACAGAGAGGATGCATATGGACATTGGTGGTCACCTTTTAAAACCCATTCAAATTAGCCGACCCCTGTCTAGTTTCCCCGGGGTCTACAACGGAATCCCTGGGGCGGACAGCGGCGACAATGTGAGCGCCACTTAAGTAGTCATGGGCAGCCTGTATGAGCAGTGAACTCAGAAGAACTTGAGCAAACTTTCTTAATCTATTTAGACAAAGCAAGAACTATCATGTTTCAGCAGATGTGTGTATTTTTTTCATTTTTTTAAAGATAATTTTGACTATTCAGCTATTGGTATTTGGCCAACATGGGTGGTTTGGAATTAAATCTTGTTAATTTTGCCAACACTTGGAGACTCCTATTTTTTCTTCAAGGTAAATACAGAATATAAAGAAGAATTAATTCCTTGTGGGTGTTTAGAGATACATAATTTTCTGCTCCCACACTGAGTTGTCATTTTACATTTGTGAAGCTTAATAATTTAAGGTGTGGTCCTTGGGTGTAATTATAAATCATTGGCTATTTTCCTGTAGGAATACCTGTAATCGCTGGCATCCCGTACACGCTTCAACCTGCAGCATTCTGCTGGCACATTGTTTGCTATTAAACATGTTAAGCAATGTTCATGCTTCAACACAACTCCACTTACCCTACAGAATAGGATGGCTTATACAGAAACAGATTGAAATACTTACAGTATCTCCATGAGTATCTGATACTTGATGGACATTATTTCTGTTGAATGCGGCATTATTTAAGCTTATCAGGCAGGACTTATTTAGTAACCAGTTTATTGTAGGCTATTATAGTACAACGCTTGAGCTATTGACTACCATTGACCACCATGTCACAGTAGCTTTTGTGTAATCAAACATAAAAACTTTAGTTGTTTAGTAAATGAATTGCTTTCTTATCTTCTACTAATGTTCTATGTTACAAAGCTGCATGATGACGCATAGTTTGACCATGTTAATGTGTTCAATCTTTATTTTTTTAACATATTAATATAATATAATATTTCACTATTACATCAGATTTATAATGGGTGGTTAGTTTTTTTTATAATAAGTCACTCCATGTAAATTAGGTTCGATATTATGTCTATAACACTGTACACTGACAGTACATCAGAGACAGAATTACTTAAAGGGGTGTCCCATTTCTTACTTTTACAGTATAAGGAGGCTTAAAATAACAAATACTTCATATTTACCCAGGAATCTAGCGAAAAAGTCACCTTTAGATTGCGCAGGAGCACATCAGGCATCCAGTGGCCAGGATCCTTAGGGAGCCTTCACACCGAGTTACGCTCCACTCATTCTGAACGTAAAATTCATTCAGAATGAGCGCGTAAAAACCAGATCCCATTGATTTCTATGGGTGTCGGCACATGTATCACATTGAAAGCAATAGGTAAAAAGCCTCCCATTGATTTCAATAGGGAGCGCATGTATGCCAGCACCCATAGAAATTAATGGGATCTGTTTTTTACGCGCTCATTCTGAACGAGTTTTACGTTCAGAATGAGTGGAGCGTAACTCCGTGTGAAGGCTCCCTTATGCTGTAAAAGATGTCGAACAACCCCTTTAGCAGTCTATAGCTGGACAACCATTTTAGAATTTGTATGGCATGACATGGTTGCCCAGTCAGTGATGGGAGAAGTCATATGAATGTTCACACTATTAACAAATAAATTGCCCATCAGGAGGAAGTTTACATTATGCATGTACAAAGCATGAAAAAGTCACACATTTTTGCCTGCATCAACTTTTTTCATTCTTAAGGTCCATTCACATGGAGGAAAATGGTGAGAAATTTGGTGTGGAATTTCAACGCTGAAAACAAAGCCTGCCATTGACTTCAATGGATTCCGTTTAGCGCATGTAACACATTGAAATCAATGGGTTAAAAAGCCTCCCATTGATTTCAATGTGTTAGGCACACTAAACGGAACCCATTGAAGTCAATGGAATTCTGTTTAGCAACGCTGATCCTTACACGAGTTATCGTGCAAGAATCAGTGCATTACATTGTTTGCATGCACCCTTACACTGCCCTGGCCACTTTCCTGAAAGGGGGAAGGGAGCGAGGCTCCTGGCAGTTTACTGTTGTAATAATGCCTGAAATCTGTGCCGAATATGAGCTTGCAGAAATTTCAGTGCAGGTTAAAGCCCCAGGCTCCAGAGATGCTGCTTTTTTGTTGCATGTTGTCACCCTTATACTTCTCCCTTCTGCTCAATCCACTCCTGATTTTGGCTAAAAAAAAAAATGATCCGCAAGCATCTCTCAAGGATTAGAGATTGTCTGGTGACTGGACTAATCTGTAGTTATTGGTGTCATGACATCACTTTCCCACGCAGGAGGAGATTTCTGCTCTTTTCTCTTCATTAAACATTGTATGTCACTTACTTTGTGTTGTTCAAATAATAGTGACATATTTTTAAGCCTATTAGTTTTCCTGAATTGTTTCCACTCCCTAAGACTTCATTCACACGTCTACATCCGGCTATTCATTGGAAGTACCCCAACCTGCTCCTGTGTGGGTGGTGTGCTGTTCTTGGTTGATGCATTTTTCATGTCTTTTAAAAGCAGACCATCTTTTTGTTTTAATTTCTATAGTTTGTATATTACTGGGTCCATAAAAATTAAATGATACGCTAATATCATCCTATTTTTTTTTCATGGACCCATAGACTTTCATTGGTGTGATGTACACATGATGCATCAGCAGAGGGAAAAAAAAGTATGAATGAAAGAATGAATGGGTATGTATGGCATCCACAAAAAATGCAGACACCACTCATACGTGATATTCAGACATGTGAATAAGACCCAACTCAACACATTAACATAATTGACCATATTTTCTACACCTGACTTGCTAATTAGAGTGACTACAACTGAATTAGCACCTGGGACTTACCTGTACCAAGACTTGTGGATGGTGCATTATAATTACTGTACATGGGAAATAATTTAGCTTAGAATATATCTACTGACACATTGCAGAGAAAAACCCCACTACGTCAACGCACACAACAGTCGAAACATATTTAGGCACATAATTTGTATAGTATCATATAAAAATATTGCATCACAGGCACCATAACAGGGTATCTGCTGTTTTACACACTGGAGACCCAGTGATAATGCCATCAATCTCTTTCACCTCCGATCATGGGTATTTAGTGATACTGTGCCCCGATCCCCCATTCCATGCTCCCCAGTCTCATAGTACAGGTCTCAAAAGCTAAGTAGTGATCTTTCCATAATTTTGTGCAACATCCCAAAGGTGCAACTCTTAATATGCATGGATCAGTATTATGCACATTTTTTGTCAAAGAATGTGACAGACAATGTCAACCATCATCCTCCATTCTCATCTGATGCTGTCTGTTTTCCATCTCCAGTCCACAGCTATGTTCCCTTCATCTATATTCAGAATCTAATACACTCCTGCTTCCACCATAACTGCATCTCCCCTTGCTTTTATTATCATCTCTGTTGGTATGATGTTATCCTACTTGGTGTAATTATATGAGCTATGAAGATACTATCTCTATTCCCTGCTGTGTATTCCCCACTTTTCTCACCTGATCCTTTCCCTGTCTATCTTCATGTTTTCTCCATTCACAACTATAAGACATACCATTAATACAATGCTTGTTAGTATAAATCTAAGTGCAGAGATCAGTTCTGACGTTGGTCGGTTTTGTGCAACATCCCAAAAGTGCAACTCTTAAAGTGAATGGACCAGAATTAGGCCAGAAGGGAACTGCAAACTTATACTATATAAATGATCCCAAAAAGAAATATCTAGATAATTTCTCAAACAGGAAGGCTTATCACCTTAATCACTGTTCTTCACTCACTTGTAAAGGTGACTCTTCCACCCCAAACCACCATTGTCAGTAACAAAATCTTTATCTCCCCATTTATTCTTTCCACTGTCTGACCTTCTCTGCACAGCTACTCCCAAACCTGCAAACACACAACATCCCCACATTCTTTCCTACTTACTCTTGCTATCCTTCTCCCCATTTCTCCTTACTGGCGACATATCTCTTAACCCTTGACCACCTCGGCACGTCCCTACTGTCAGATCTTCTTCCTCTTACCACACAACCAGTGTCAGCACATGGAATCTCCTAAATCTTACACCTATCTTCCTTGCTCCTGGGTCTCCAGTATCTCACCCCACCCTCTCCAGTTCACTGTGGAATGCTTGTTCCTGACTTAATAAACTAGATTATATCCACAATCTCTTCATTTCTCATGATTTTTCCTTTCTTGGGATCACAGAGACATGACTGACATCCTCAGACACTACTTTCTCTGCATCCCTTTCCTATAACGGACTGCATCATCCTGTCTGACAACTACTCCTTCACTCCTTCCAACCACTACCTACTCTTACCCTCTCCTCCTTTGAAGTTCACTCTGTCCATGTTTACTTACCCTTCAACCTCAAACTGGCTGTCATATACCTACCACCAGGGTCTACTGCCACCTTCAGTGAATATTTCACCTGACTAATGCACTTCCTATCCAAGACACCTCCACCATTATCATGAGTGATTTTGACATCCTCATTACCTCACACCACCTCTCATCCTCCAATCTCCTGTCCCCCATTGCCTCTTTGGACTCTCCCAATGGTACTCCTCTGCCACTCACACAAAGGGGCACACAGTGGACCTCAAATTCACCCGCCAATGCTCTGTTTTCAACCTCTCTAACTTTTTGACCGTGCTGTCTGACCACAACCTAACATTCTCTTCCCTCTTCTCTGTAACAGACCCCTAATCCCCTAATGCCCCTGCATGAATCTTAACCGCCTTGACATCCGCATGCTGTCTGACTCTCTCCTAGCACTCACTGACATGTCCTCACTTCAGAATGCAGATTCTGCTGCTGCCTTCTATAATAACACCATTACTTCAGGCCATGACTCTGTGGCCAACTGACACACAAGAGCCTGACTGATCAACCGGCAACCCTGGCACACAGTCCTGAAAAAAATCTGAGACTTGCTTCACGAGTTGCTGAACGCCTCTGGAAGAAAAGCTACTCCCAGGAGGACTTCATCAGGTATAAGGACGTAGTTCTCAACTTCAAGAATGCACTCACCTCTTCAAAACAGGTCTACCTCACCACATTCATATAGGCCCTATCCTGCAATCCTAAACAGCTATTCATTACCTTCAACCCCCTTCTCCATCTTCTTGTGTCCTCTCTGACATCACTTATCGCAGCTGAAGAGTTTACCTCTTATTTCAAAAACAGAATTGACAACATCAGAAACAATCTCACCCTACACCCCCAAAAACCAGTCTACCCACCCGTTTGTTTCTCTTCTTCTTTAACCTGTTTCTCCACTGTCCCTGATGAAAAGTCCTCCACCCTAATCAACTGCACAGATCACCGGCATTAAGACCCTCCATGCCTCAGTCACTTGCCTGGGTACTGCTATTTTTCCAAGGATCACCGGAACCCGAAAAGAGATCCAGGGCTGGCGATTCATTGCCATGACAGCCAGGAACCTATTGAAGGTTTGTCTGGCATTAGTTTGTATGACAGGTTTTATGCAGTCTGTCCTACAAATGATGATATTTTGTAATGTATTGCAATGTATTAGCATTGTAATGCATAGCATTAGTTATAAGATTCCCAGGGGGTCTTAATGCCAAATAAAAATTTACATTTAAAAGTTCACATTTAAAAGTTAAAAATTACTGTGAAACACATCCACATTAGGTATCCCTGTGTGCAAAAATGTCCAGTCTACAAACCTCTAAAAAGATTTTTCCTGTACGGTGAACGCCGCAGTGAGAAAAACAATTGAACATCCTAAACCACAATCTTTTCACTTCTGATAAAAATTGTAATAAAAAGTGATCAAAACAATAAACATTCCCCAAAATGGTATAACTAAAAGGTAAACCTGGCTCCGCAAATAAAGACACCCTATACATCCTCATACACGGAAATATAAAAAAGTTCCGGGTGTGAGAATATATCGATTTTATAGAACAAATGTTTGGGGTTTTTTGCAAACTTTTAGATTTTTTTTAAGGTTAAAATGTAAATAAAACAATATAAATTTGGCATCCCCAAAACTGTACCAAAACACAGAACACAAGTGACATGATATTTTGGCTGCAGAGTGAACGCTGTAAAAACAAAGCCCATAAGAAATTTGCACAAATGTACTTTTTCTCCAATTCCACCTCTTTCTGAATTTTCCAGCTTCCCAGTAGATTAAAAAGAATATTAAATGGTGGCATTGTGAAGACCTATTTGTCACGCACATATTAAGTACTCATATGGCTCTGTAAATGAAACAATAAAAAGATATGTAGTTTGGAAAATGGGGAGTCAAAAAACCAGAATAGAGAAATGTCACCATCAGGAAGGGGTTAAACCATTCCTTTCCACAAATATGTTACAGTTCACCAATGTTTCTGAAATGTGTACAAGGCTCTCCTAAGGTCATATCACAGAATCTTGAAAGGGCTAAGGTCACTCCAGAACAGAAATGTTTTTTTGACCCATTGTTTGGATAATTTATTTGTGTGCTTTGAGTAATTGTCTTGTTGATAACCCTTTGAATTCAGTTGAGCAGATTTACAATCTCTGTCTACTTCTAAGGGAAATTTTACACTATCATTATAGTCCACGGGTCTGATGGTCAAGAGATCAGAACAATGTACCTTAGTCTTTCCAGATAGACTGATCCAGTATATTGATCCATCTAAACAGACCTCACTGTAGATTTCAGATCTCATTTACAGCAGTTTTTAGGTTTAAAGGGAATATGTCACCAGGAAATGAACTTTTATAAGTTTTTATATTAAACATATTTTTTTAAATTTTTTGGTGATGTTGTTCTTAATTTTCCAAATTAATATCAATATTTTAAAAAAAATCCAAAAAATCTGGTAATTACAACTTTTGCCATTAAACCTAAAACATTCTGTGCCTTCCTGGTTCCTATAGAAGAATCTTGGTCCATCCATGGAGAAATTTTACAAACCTTATCAAAAATTGTTTAAAAATATGTTTAACATAACACTTGCATAAAAAATAGAAAATTTTTGGTGATACATTGTCTTCAAGTAATGAAGTTAAAGTGATTCTACCATTAAAATAGAATTTTTTATGACTAACACGTAGGTATAGCCTTAGGAAAGGCTATTCTTCTCCCACCTTTAGATGTCTTCTCCGCGCCGCTGTTCGGTAAAAATCCCGGTTTTCGTCGGTATGCAAATGTTGTTTTTTCGCAGAACTGGGGGCGGTCCCAGCGCTCAAACAGCACTGGGGGTGTCCCCAATTCTGCAAGAGAACTCTCTAGTGCTGCCTCCATCTTCTTCAGGAACGTCCTCTTCACGCATCTTCTTCCAGCCCTGGGGGTCAAACTTCTAGGCCTCGGGCAGAGCCGACTGCGCATGCCCACAGGCCACATGAAAATGGCCATTTTAAATTCATGATAAAAATTTGCAATACTGGCGCACATTGTAGCATCTTCGATTCATTCCTCTTTCCGTTGTTGGGAAAGGCAATTAACTAGTGCCTAAAGGACACATGGAGCAAGTTTGTTGGGAAATATAGTTTTGCAGCAGGTACAATTTGATATATAATAGTGACTGAACTGTTTTTTGCTACAGATAGTTCGACCCCAGGATGGCCACAGCAGACATCTCGCAACAAACCCATCCTGATTAAACTTAACTTATTTGAAGAACAACATGTAGGTAAATTTTGGTGTAAATTAGGCCAGAATTTTGCTTAGCTATTCGACTGTTTGATCAATGGTCAAATGAATCACAGACTCACACATGCAGGATTTGTGAGTTTGTATTGCAGTTTTTAATGGGGTTTTTGAGCCATAGTCAAGAATGAATTAAAAAGAAATGAGAAATATATATATGAAATTGTGTTTCTGCTTACTTCTGACTTTGGCTTTAAAAAAAACTGCATCAAAAACTGTACTTCAAATTGTACAAAAAACTGAGTTTTGGTTTAGGAAAACCTCCATAAGAAGAGCAGTGAAGTGTTTTTGTTTCAGTACTGAATATTTTTTCTCATTGGTAAGTTGATAAATTCATATTCTGCATGCACTGTTTCATATGTCTGTCAGCAGAAGATTCTCTGGGTTTTACACAGTGAAGTTTTTAACTCTAAGTAAGAACTTGCTGAATTGAAATGAGGTCTCCTTAATCTAGGAGGAGCTGCAGAGAACCAATGTAAAATCTACCGTGCAATGAAATTTCTAAAGGTTCAAGTTCCCATCCATCCAAGAATGACTTATCTGCCAAACCTCTCAGTAAAATGGGATAGGTGCCAAAAAATGCCGCCATAGTATTGTGTTAGTCAGCAGTTTCATTGTGCTACAAGATCCACCTTTCTTTCTGGCATAAAATGACTAAGTTATATAACACGTAATATTGAGGAAAGCCTTTATTTTATACTAAATGTTCTATTTGAGGCTAAATGAAAAAATATAATGTAGCCTGGGATTTATCATCTTTGTAATGTATTACATACCTTTTAAAGCATAACTAAACTTTCAGACAACTTTCCTGGCAGCATTTGTTTGATTACTATATTTTGTAACACACTTTCTTAACAAATTTTGGCTCCTTTCTGTGAAATCCTGATTTTTTTTTTCCCACTCTTTCCCTTGCTTTTCTTTTGAGAGCTATATGGTGTAGGGGCTGTCTAAAATGAAGAGAAAAAGATATGTCAGGCACTATAAATGTGTATATGTACTGTAAAATCCTCCACCTGTATAATTTCTAAAGACATCATTGGTTAAAAACACAGTTGGGATTGGGATATTTATATAAAGCACTCAAGAGAGAAGCAAGGGAACCAGTAAAAAATGCAGGATTTCACAGAAAGGAGCAAAACTATGTTAAAGGAGTTGTCCCATCACAAGGATCCTATCTATACTGCTTGTTAATGTGAATGTAAGACTTTTCCTAAATACGCTGCTTCAGCAAAACTGCTTTGTTTGTCCACTATCTTACTTTATTCAATTCATTGTTGACACAGCCCTTGACTTATCTGGTCAAAAGTCAAGTGATGTATCTGCCTGCTCTCAGGGGGGAGCGAGGAGGGGCTAAGTGCACGGGAGCGAGGGGCCTGCGACATCGCTACGCTCCTGCCCTGCATGAAGCCAGCAGCGGCAGGAGCGATGCTGCTATTCCGGAGGGGGGGGGGGGGGCGGAGGAGCGGAATAGCAGCATCGTTCCTGCCGCTGCCGGCTTCATGCAGGGCAGGAGCGTAGCGATGTCGCAAGCACCTGTGCCGGCGTCTAACCCTTTCCGGCATCCGCCTTTCTATTTCAGCGAATGCTGGGTCTGTATTGGCATTGTGAAGGCTGGGGAACTGACTGGTCTCACCATCTATTCACTGTACGTCCAATGCCTAGCTGCATTGGGAGCACGCCTGCAGGGCCAGCAGCATAGAAGTGACGTCATCTCACCGCTGGCTTTGCATATGTAACCCCGCCCACCAATGACGCAACAAAGCAGGAAGAAAGAAGATTTTACAGCAGCAAAGACTGGTGAGTATGCGATGTGGGAATACCCCTTTAATAAATTATATTACAAAATACAGTATATCAATGACATAAATACTGAAAGAAAATCAAAAGTTGTCTGACAGCTTAGTTACGCTTTAATCAGGGATGTACATAAGGTGTTGGTTTCAGGGTTAAGACCACCCCCTTGTGTACCCTGGACAGTCATTACTCTCCTTAAGGCCAGGGACCCACATGACGGAAACGCCGCGATTTGCCTGGGAAAAATCACTGCGTTTTACAGTGCTTTATTGCTGGGGGGCGTCCCGTGGGGTCTTAGCCTAATAATGATTCAGGAGAAGTGTGGCCGGGTAACTAATGAGTGTTTTTATAGTTGTGATAAAATAACTCACTAGTTACCAGTGGGGACCAGAAAGTGAGCAGTGAGTATTTGTTGGGCGAACCTCGTAATATTCATCATGCACGATTTGTCCAGCGGTTTCATCTGGACTGAACAAGTCCAAAATGAAACTGCTATTATTCTCTGTGGTCTTTTCAGAACATAGAATATAATGAACATAAGTCCAGGAGATGAAATGATAATAAGAATTTTATTTATATAGCACCATCGTATTTGACATTACAATGAGACAAAAAATTAACGTATCAAACAATAGGAGTGAGGGCTTTCATCACGAGAGCTGACAATCTATGAGGAACACAGGAGGTAAGAGGGCTTATTTGGTACAATGGTTCAGCCATTCTTACTCCCCTCTCCTGGGCTCCAGCACTGGTCTGAATGACATCAGAGACCACTGAGGTCTGTGATTGTCACCCACATGACATTACTCTAGTGTCATTTTGCGTCAAGATGGAGAATCATGACATCTCTGTGACCAGAAGAAGTCAGAAGATGGAAGCCCAGGAGATATGAGTAATACTGTTTATGTTTCCTCACCTCCCCAGGGCCTCCACTCCTTATACTCTGGTGTATACTGTATGGAGGTCACTATGAGGCATTACAGTGTGGAGGACCTACTGTCAGACATTATGCTATGTGAAGGGCCACTGTGGGACATAATACTGTTTGAGGGCCACTGTTAGACATGTACTGTTTGCAGTATGGGACATTATTCTATATATATTATA
Source organism: Leptodactylus fuscus (assembly GCF_031893055.1). Taxonomy (NCBI): domain Eukaryota; kingdom Metazoa; phylum Chordata; class Amphibia; order Anura; family Leptodactylidae; genus Leptodactylus; species Leptodactylus fuscus. The sequence goes on along the minus strand of NC_134268.1, from coordinate 64,482,203 downwards.
TATTTTTCTTCTTTTATGTTGCACCTGCCCCTCCAGAGTTTGAGGAGTCAGTGGATTGTAAGTGTGATGTAGACTGCTGGTGCACCTACAGTTTAATTGCAACCCTGACCCCACTTCCTTTAACAGAAATGTCTGCTTTACATGGGGAAAGAGGCAATAGTTACAGTTTCAGTCTTACATGGTAACTTACATAGGACTGCTGCCCCTCCCTCCAAGCAATATTATTTACAAAGGACTGCTTTACAAGGAGGAGCTACTGTACTTGTGATAGCTCCTACTACTTACATTTTTCCTAACTATATATTGGCGCAACTTTCAAATTTTTCCAGGACCACTTTCAGCTCCCAATCTGCTCCTGCTGTGGTGTAATAGGCTGGTGCTATGCACTAACTTGTCACACAGGGAGTAGAGATTGACTAGGTCTGGAGACTGGAGTCCTGGGAGACAGTCACTCACTTACATCAAGTATTTCTGTCTACTGTCTTCTTTCTTCCTGGTTTCTTGCATCACTTGGTGGGCGGGGTTTCACATGCAACCTGCCGTTTAGCTCCGCCCCCAAATTCGCATGTAGCTCCGCCCACCCATATTGGAATATGAAGTACAGGTGGTAGCAGCTCCATTCTGTGTTACATACAGAGACTGCCTGTCTCTGCCATAATGAACACAATTGAATTAGCTAGCCTGATAACTGGGAGAACAGAAGCTATTAAAGCAGCTCCTCTCCCCTATCTGCTAACAGGAAGCTAGGTCATGTGGTGCAGACACAGGAATAGCTAGATACACAGTCTCGCTCCTGTGCACTTAGCCCCTCCTCCCTCCCCCCTGAGAGCAGCAGATACATCACTTGACTCATGAGCAGCTAAGTCAGGGCTGTGGCCACAATGAATTGAATAAAGTAAGATAGTGGACAAACAAAGCAGTTTTGCTGAAGCAATGTATTTAGGAAAAGGCTTACATCCACATTAACAAGCAGTATAGATAGGATCCTTGTGATGGGACAACCCCTTTAATCCCCAAATCATGAAGTAGTTGTCTGTGGGGGAAAGGGGTCCCAAGTGCTTCATGCTCTGCCTCCCAACTCCCCAAACCCCAATAATACAGTAAGAGTTTATGAAAAGGGTTTTTAATTGGGACTTATCCTTTGGTCAATAACTAGGCTCCCGCAAATCAGCTGTTTTAAGTGGCAGCAGCACTCCGAGTGTCCCCTTTTGCTTCACAGGCCATGTGATGTCATGTTCATTGGTGACATGGCCTGATCACATATCAGTTCCTCAGGCTAGCTCGAGGGAACAGTTGGTTCTATTTGTGAAACTAAACTACTCAATAAAACTGCACAGTGTCTGGAATTAGCTTGTGCATAATACTGTCAATGACCACAATGAAAACCTTTATACTTCTCGTGAGAGGAATTTGACAATTCTCATCTGACTCAGTTGCTCACTGAAGCTGAAGTAGTACGCCTTGGCTTCAGTGCACAGGCACCTACAGTCAAGTAGGTATACTGTTTTGTTTTTTCATTTCAATCATGGACAGAATTAGGATTAGTCTATTTTTGACACTAACTCACTAATCCATAAGGACCTGTGGGTACCCAAAAAGTCTGTGACAGGTTCCCTTTTAGACATTAAGACAATTTGTCTGCCTAGTGAAATCCTACATTTTTACAAAAGGCTAACGATTGACGATTCTTTTGTAAAATACAGGATGTATTTATTGGCAGATTTTTTATGTGTCGATATGGGCTTCTTATACGTAACACACAGTGGCGTAATTACCGTGGTAGCAGTGGTAGCAGCTGCCACAGGGCCCGAGACATTAGGGGCCTGGTGACAGCCACTACCGCTGCTATCATTATACTCGGGGGGTCTTTTCAGACCCCCGAGTATAATGATCGGTGGCCCGGGAGAGGTAAGCATGGCACGGTGTTAGGGGGGGCAAACTTGGCTATTGCCCAGGGCCCCAGCACTTGCAGGGGCCCCCTGTTGGTGGAATACTTTCCCTATTAATATAGGGAAAGTATATGTCTGAAGCTGTAGCAACGGTTGATACACAGGAGCCGATGCAGGAGCTGCAGATCTGGCTCCACTCAGCACTCTCAGGACACTTTCTCTCCCCCTCCCCCCTCTCTTTCTCTGGCTGTCCTCTGCCCACCAGTGAGAGGGCTGAGGAGAGCCCAGGAGGCGGGGTTTATCCCTATACAGAAAATGGACCCTCCTGAGCTCCTGCAATTCTGCACACAAGAGAAGGAGTAGAAGAGGCTCCAGGAAAGTGAAACTAAAAAAAGAAAACACAGGTACACAGGTACATACTGGTGTTACTATGCTTATTAATATCAGGCATTTGGGGTGATTAATTTTGTTTTAGTAACTCCATGTGCCTCATATTAATAGCAGTTAACCCCATCATGTCCCTCATATTAACCCCTGTGTGCCTCACCATAAGAGTTACTAATATGTGAGACATATGGGGGTAATAATAATGAAGATACTTTATTATTACCTCCATGTCTCTCACATATCAGTAACTCTTATGTGAGGTACACAAGGGTTAATGTGAGGGACATGATAGGGTTAACTGCTATTAATATGAGGCACATGGAGTTACTAAATTGTAATGCACATGACCAGACTTTTTATCCACAATTGTCCTGGTACAGCGGTCAGCGGGTGACGTGACAGTATTTAGTCCTGTAGAGGCCACTGAGGGACATAATAGTGTGTGCAGGGGCCTCTAAGGGACATAATTCTGCGTGCAGGGGCCACTATGGGGGATAATACTGTGTGGAGGGGCCACTGAGGGACATAATACTGTGTGCAGGGGCCTCTAAGGGACATAATAGTGTGTGCAGGGGCCACTATGTGACCTAATAGAGCGCGCAGGAATTAGTAGGAGGGGCTCGGTCGAGATCTTCGGTGTCGGGGGGGGGAGTTCGCCACGGGGCCCCATCATTCCTAGTTACGCCACTGGTAACACACTATCATAAAGTGTAATATTACATAGTTTTCAAGTGTAACTGAGGATGAGACTCGACAAACCTGTCCGGAAATTGCAAACCTCAGTAAAAATGCATAGTGACTTACATAGTGACTTACTAACAATTTATATACAGAAATACAAATAGTTTTTGATCTCACAGATTCTGAAATTATGCCATGGTCCCCTGCTTATGGGAGCTATAATCTCTAGATGCTTGGGGGGTAATTCATCATTGCCTCTATGCCAAATTCCTGGCATACAGGGATGTTATCGAGAAGTATATTTGATGCAAGGACCTTTCTTGTACCACAGGTGTGCCACAAGCCCCAATACGCGACTCACAGCACATTATGCAACTGTGGGGGGAATATGACAGAGTGGACTCTGGTAGTGGGCATTAGTTCCGGGTCTCTGATGTACATTACAGCGGAGACCCGGTAGCAATGGCGACAACTTTACAGCAGAGTGGCCGCCATTATCTTTATAGACCCGACATCCGCCGTAATGGCACGGCATGGGATGGGTTCATGCTGCCGGGACACTTGTCCTCGTGGCCCAGGGCCAGGAGATTCACTCCCTCCTGCTGCTGCAGGAAGCTGCGCTGCAGGAAGCTGGTGGCGGCAGGAGTAAGGTGATGCATTCAGACTCACCCCCTATTTTCCTCCCAAATTTAAGGGATAAAAAGGTGCATTTTATAGTCTGAAAAATACAGTACATATTGTCAGCAAAACAATCCCTACTGAGCTATAAGTACAGTATAGTTCCATGGGGACTGTTCTGGTGAAAGACACTCTTAAATATTATGTATTTTGGTGACAAAAGAATTTTGTTGCTATGTTTTGCTGCACTTTTTGATAAGTCAGGGGAATTTTTTAAGGTTTTTCCTACTTCAGTCTTAATTCAATCCTGCACTGGCTCTAGGATCTTAATAATTCTGGCACATTTCAGGGGTCCTGTGTGCAAAAAATTAAATCAACAACAGCCAAGGGTTTTAGCAGTTTTCTGGCATTTGTTCTAGTACATTTAATGGGGTGGGGCATTCCTAGTTGACCGTTATCTGCATAATTCGTCTTCTCGCTGTCTTAAATAGTGGAAGGGTAGGGAGGTGGCACATCTTTAGGTCATGTTGGTGCAACTCAGCATACTGTTATGTCTCACGCAAATATCTAATTCATTGAACTTAAAGAAGCAGGATGTACATTTCGACAAATTACGCACCATCTAGGACTAGCTGTTAGGATCTGTTGGGAGCAGTGGTTATGTGAGGACACACATACCTAGTGAACAGGCTCGAGGAGGCCCAGGCAGACACATGTGGCACCTTCATTACACATCTCTGTCTCTGCCTGGACCATTTCCAGGTACTTAGCATAAGGAAATTTGGTGCCATTTCACCCATTACGTATACTGCCATTGGCAGACAATGAATGTATAATAAATTCCCTCTATTCTGAATATACCTTTTGGGTATTTGCTGAATAACTTGTTTCTTAAATAAATGCAGCGATGATCGATACATCAGAGTATCATGTATTTTGACAAGTATGCAGAGATAGGGACATTTCTCATAAAATTGTACGTAATATGAGGATTATGGTGGACATTTACCCAGCCCTTCCCTCAGGCTTCAAAGTATCATCACAATCTTCCTTCTGAATCAGACAGCTGACATTTTTAGACACTTACTGAATATGAGGTAAGATGAGGTTATAGCTAGGGATAACATTATGAGTTAGTGAATCACATCGAATATGTTGAGGTTACAAGATTATTCTGTTTTTATCTCTAAAGGTAACATGTTTGATTGATTTGGACACCAAACCACTGACAGGTTCTTATAAACCCAGGGTTTAGTGTCCTAAATTGCCCTGGCTTAAATCCATTTCTGCCCGCATAATAATATGAATATCGATAGAATTATAATTTTTTTCCAGAAAACATCCAATAAAAAAGCAATATAAATTCATAACCCCAGCAGAATCCTATTGTCTTATTAAGGAGACATTCACACTACCATTGTGAGCGTCCATTGATCACATCCATCATAGGATGAGAGCACCAGACTTTAATAGCAATAGAGTGATGGACATAAACAGTTCGCCTCTTCTGTTATGTCTCTTCACTTTTGTATTGGAAGAAAAAGTCCTGCATGATAGGAAATGCATATGAACACCAGACAGAGGGTCCTCTAACTGCATTTTACATTAATGTCCGTTGCTCTCATCCTACATGAACCCAACCTAAGCTTATAGCTTTATCCATACAAACAAAATAAAATACCATCTTACATTCAGTCCCCCAAAAAACTAACTAAAATGAACCAACCTCTCAGTTTAGTAAACCAGAGACATAAGTTATCTAACCAACATAGATTAACATTTAGCTGCAGGCCTCAATAACAGAGACTTACCCCATATTCACACATTTTTTTAACAGCCGCCACTTGGTTACATTAATTTCACTGTCTGTGCATGGGAACTATTCACATGAACGATATTTTGACGGTCATGCTCTATTTTTGTCAGTTTTCATGGATCCCTCCACATAATGCAATGTATGAGGGATCCGTGAGAACAGGCAAAACAGCCACTGTGTTATATATTGTTTTATAGTCCAGTAATGTGCTTACCTCCAACACCTGGATAAAGGTACTATAGTCACTACAGGACAGTATACTGGGAGGCAGGGACTCCTAGCAGCATAGATAACTAATACTAGGAGTCCCACTCCCGGCACAAAGTTCAGGTCGATAAACACGGCATACACATGGATCGAGTTTCACTTAGATCCTGCATTGCCTTGGGCATTAATAGTGTAAAGACTGTTACAGTGTCCAGTAAGTATATGGGGACAGTCACCCTTCAGAAACCAGGGAGTGGCAGAGGGGGATACATATAGATCATGAGGAGTGTACATGTTAAACCCCCATTCATCCAGAATAAATAACCACACCAAACAGTATTGTGGCAGTAATGTAATGTAATGTCTGTGACGCTAGGCACTCTTTATTAACAACATCAGATGTGTGGACACGACTAATATCTCCTGGCCTTGGCCTGCGCATAGACTAGGAGCCTGCGGTGCACATGTCCATTGTCTATCCTGGAGCAACTACTGGCCACAATGACCAACCTTAGTGGTTGCCCAAGTCCGAATGAACCAGGGACCAGCCATTTAACTTGTATCCCTCTACAGGCAACAAACCCTGCTGTGAAGTGCATGGTTTTCTTGTCATGGCCCGTACATACTTCTTCAATGTGTGTGAAGTGGCGCAAACCCTGCCTTACAAAACATAACATTACAAAAACCTATTTTTGAGGGCTAGGTGGGTCTTGTTTTACCTTGTGATGTAGAAATAGCACTCACCTACTGTGCCTCACCTGCTTTATCCTAAATAACTCCGCACTACGCCACTCCTAGTTCCCCCATCCAATTACCTTGACACCTACCTGAAGTGGAAAACTTGTAGTAGAAAGTGAAATCCAGCGAATCCTCTTTATTAAAAACTTCTTTATTGAATGAATACATTAAAACCCATGATGGTAAGTAATGCTGCTAGCTGACGCGTTTCGAAAGGAATAGATCTTTCTTAGTCATAGGCTACGACTAAGAAAGAGCTATTCCTTTTGAAACGCGTTAGCTAGCGGCATTACTTACCATCATGGGTTATACCGTCTTTGTCTAACCTTGTCCAAGAAATTTTAATGTATTAATTCAATCAAGAAGTTTTTAATGAAGAGGATTCGCTGGATTTCACTTTCTACTACAATTTTTCCTATAAGGATGGAATTTTCTGAGATCCGTGCGTACAATCCCACCACAAGGGACGTGAGTTGTCTCTGGTTTCTTCTCTTCTCTGTAATCATATTGGTGGGCTGTGTTTTCCCTTCCCCCTTACTCCTTCATATTGGTTTGTACCTACCTGAAGTACTCTCCTTTATTATTCCTTATTTGCCTTAAGTGCCCCAGCACCAACAATCGTGTTACCAACCTCATTTTGTACCTAGCATAGTTAACAAACCCTACACCATACTATACTAACCCTTACCACCCACTCACACCACCTGACACCAACAGCCATGTAAGCCTATAGCAGATTATACTGACCTAACTATCTCAATCTCTTCACTTCTTTCTTCCTAGGGCACCATGGACCTCCTTATGGTTCCTTAAAGGCATTTTGCCTGTTTATAATTCTTAATCTGTGTGCATAGTGAAGCTATCCCACCATATCTAGGCCTCTATAAGTAGACTAGCCCTGTCATTAAATCTTCCATCCAGTGCTGACCTAGTCCCTGTCTACATAACAAAGCTGGCAAGTGATGTGCAAAACTCACGAAGTACCGGCCCATTGTGTGTGCTGCAAAAAGACAACGAAAAAAAGGATACATTATTAAAATAAAATCCTGAATTTAATGTCATTTTCTGATGATACCTGCCCTTCTACAACACCTTTTGCTACGTGGGAAAGCAGTGATGTACGTAATTCTCTTATATTGAGTAATAGTTACAGTCAAGTATTCGGATGATCTCTACCCACCCATGACATTAGGTATGTTAATACTAGACTGGCCTATATTCCAATACTTCCGGAGAAAATTAGGTGATCCCTCATATAATATTTCCTGCATTAAATCTAAATTAGCACAATAGGTATAATCTCCTTTCATGGGATTACCCAGAGAGTGACAGTCAATAACACTGACAAGAAGCTTTAAAGGAATTTTATTCTTACGACTATTATCATTTGTCATTGTATATTTAAAGCCATTTAGTCATTATAGTTCTCATAATTTGTGTTAAAACTTACATGTAACTCAATGTAACATTATCATTATGATGAAATAGATCTGATCATCATTGCATGTAACAAGCCATTTACGGAAGCAGAAACTCCATTGACTTTCCGTGGAAGATAGAAATCATTTAGCTAATGGAAAACTAACAGGAGCCTCTCACTCATCCCCTGGCAAAAGAGTAAAATGCAGATTTGGTGTTTGTTGTTTGCCTGCTGCAGCAAGAGAGATGCCAGAATATAGAAACAGATTGTCAGGATACGGAGTCGCCGCGGTCTCCTTGCTGCGCGGCGTCTCCCTGGGAGACGTGTTAGGAGTTCTATTGGGTGTGCTTAGGTCATTAAGGGTTAATCTTTTCCTGGCCTTCAGTCTCCATGTCATTAGCCATCAGGTGTGTTCTCTGCTGCTATTTAAACCCCACCCAGGCATGGATCCTTGCCAGCCATTCACTTTGGGTTTCCTGGTCCCCCTGCTCAGTCTGTTTCCCTGTCTGTTTGTATTCCATATGTTTCTTGGTTTTTAGACCCGGCTTGTATTTTTGACTATCCCTTGTCTTTTGATTTGGTACCTTTTATTATATCTCCTGGCTTGACCTCTTGCTCGTCTGACCTCGCCTTCTCTTCTGTGTCTTGCTGGGACTTGTGGTCCTCCCTGGTTCCATGCTGTGTAGTCTTTTGTTTTGCATTGCATTTACACTGTGCTTTCTGTTTAGGTGTGACCCCGTGACTCCAGTCCCTAGGACTTTCAGGGCCTCCTCTTCCCTTATCCTAGCCGCCGGGATAGAAGCGTAAGGAGTCGTGGTAGGCGCACTTCAATTAGGAAGTGCATTGGTCTGCCTCATCTCAGATATTACAGCATAGTTATAGCTGCAGGGCCTGCGACCCCTTTTGTCATTAGTTGCACAGTGTTGCTTTCCCAGCTGTGTCACTTTGCACTGCCTGACCCTGACTCCAATCCTTACACAGATAGTAGTGACATAAACCATGCAACAGAACAGAATACCCAACATCACCCAATAGTGACTGTGTAGGATACACAGGATAGGTCACCAGTATCTGATCGCTGGGGTCCAACACTCACACCCCACACTGATCAGCTGATCTGGCTGTCAGGAGCTGTATACAGTATATTAGACCAGAATCAGTTCTGTTTCTTCTCACTAATACAACCTGTAAGCCGATGGCTGGTCAGGTAATGGAGGGGGTGTACATCTCACCCAGACTACTCAGGTGGGTGAGATGAGAATACTCCAGGAATGTTTGTTCTCAGCAGACAACTTTCGTCTGCTGAGCATTTTGGTAAATGACGAATGCTTGATTATTCCAAACTGTTCAGTTTTTAACAAAACTGAATACTCAGCAATTCGCCTCTGGCTCACTGAACTGGCCTCCATGATGTGACGTTCTGGCATAACCAGACATCACCTGACATCCTCTCAGCCAATAATGAGTGACAGGTAAACACCTTACAGTGCTGATGTCATAGCCAGAATATAAATTGTAAGCCCTCGCGGGCAGGGCCCTCTATCACACTGTGCCAGTCGGTCATTGTTAGTATTATATCCGTTTGTATATTTTGTGTACAGTATGTAAAGCACCATGGAATTAATGGTACTATATAAATAAACAATAATAATGCTTTTTTCAACAAAAAGAAGAGACATTTCATGATGCTCACTCTAGGGGACAGATGTGTTAATCATCACTGCATGATCCAAAACAATTGTTCCATGTCAGATGGAAAATAGCTGCAACAGTTACAAAAGAACTACAGAAAAATGTTCCATCATATTATTCTGTGCCGTTCTGCCACTTGTGTTGCCACCACTACCACTATTTAGCCTGACATGTCCAACTGCCTACTCCATCACGTACTACTATACCACACTCTTGGTGCCACAATTAAGGCACCAAAAAATCCAAAGTTATACTGAAAAAGTTCCCCATTTCAAGAAAATCCATGCCGTTGTGTCTTTCAATGTCAACACCATTTTGATTTTCCATCTGCTCACATGAAGGGATCATTTATGACAGCTTTTTGTTTTGCCACTTTTACGTCTTCTCCTACTTCTTCTTCTTCTTCACAACCACAAATATTTCTCCAAAATGATAAGTCTTACAAGTCACCAATACTTCGTATTCTGAAGTAGACGTGTGATTTTATTTCATATACAAAATACTTAACTATAGAAATATACTAGCTGGTACCCGCGACTTCGTCTGCGGTGATTGTAGCAGTGGGTATATACAGGCGGGGGTAAGGTTTTCGTACTGTGTATAAGGTATGGGATATGAAATGTAAGTTTGTATCTTGTTTTTGCTTTAATTCAGAGAATACGTGAGACTTTTGTGTTGAAGCTAATTTGTATTTGAGCTGCTATATATACGGTGTTGTGAGAAACTTTACATAGTGACTTTGGGACAGAAGTATTTGAAGTTAACCCTTTCCCGCCGATGGCATTTTTTGATTTTCGTTTTTGACTCCCCTCCTTCTAAACCCCATAACTTTTTTATTTCTCCGCTCCCAGAGCCATATGAGGTCTTAATTTTTCCTGGGACAAATTTTTCTTCATGATGCCACCATTATTTATTCTATATAATGTACTGGGAAGCAGGGAAAAAATTCAGAATGGGGTGGATTTGAATAAAAAATGCATTTCTGCGACTTTCTTACGGGCTTTGGTTTTATGGCGTTCACTGTGCAACCAAAATGACATGTCCCTTGTATTCTGTGCTTCGTTACGATTCCGGGGATACCAAATTTATATGGTTTTATTTACATTTTGACCTCTTAAAAAAAATCCAAAACTGTGTTAAAAAATTATTTTTTGAAAAGTCGCCATATTCCGACAGCCGTAACTTTTTTATACTTGCGTGTACGGGGATGTATAGGGCGAATTTTTTTGCAGGAACGGGTGTACTTTGTAGTTCTACCATTTTTGGGAAATGTTATTGCTTTGATCACTTTTTATTCAAATTTTTAGCAGAATCAAAACAGTGAAAAAATGGCAGTTTGGCACTTTTGACCATTTTTCCCGCTACGGCATTTACCGAACAGGAAAAATATTTGTATAACTTTGTAGAGCGGGCGATTTAGGACGCGCGGATACCTAACATGTATGTATTTCACAGTTTTTAACTACTTTTATATGTGTTCTAGGGAAAGGGGGGTGATTTGAATTTTTAATCCTTTTTATTTATTTTTTTATATTTTTTGTACTTTTTTTAAACTTTTTTTTTGCATTTATTAGACCGCCTAGGGGTATTGACATGGGTGGGCGGTGTCGCGGATTGCCAGAGTGGTGGGGGCAAACATGGCTGCTCCGGAGCGTTAAAGAGCGCCTCCTAGAGAATCGTTAAGGTGAGGGGCAAAGTGGTAAAGTATATGTATATGTGATTGTGTGGGGTTAGGGGCGAGGCTGTAGAGGGCAATATGAATTTTGTGGCTTGCTATGGTCCAAAGTGTGTGAGATTGCAGAGATGGTGGTGTGAGTTTGGGTTTTGTGGGGGTCCTGGCACAAACGTATGTGCGCTATTGTGACGAAAAGTAGCCTATTGTTTAATCGAGTGTAATAACTATGTTTGTGGAAAATTTCAGCCAAATCGGTGGAGCGTTTTTTGCGTGATTGACCGCCAAACATCCGAACATCCAAAGGGTCCTGGGAAAAACGTATGTGCGCTATTGTGACGAAAAGTAGCCTATTGCGCAATCGAGTGTAGGGACTATGTTTGTGGAAAATTTCAGCCAAATCGGGGTCCAAAGTGTGTGAGATTGCAGAGATAGTGGTGTGAGTTTGGGTTTTGTGGGGGTCCTGGGAAAATCGTATGTGCGCTATTGTGACAAAAAGTAGCCTATTGTTTAATCGGGTGTATTAACTATGTTTGTGGAAAATTTCAGCCAAATCGGTGGAGCGGTTTTTCCGTGATTGAGGAACAAACATCCGAACATGCAAACCCACAAACTCACAAACTTTCACATTTATAATATTAATAGGATAATTGATCATAATTGAGGCTTCGGTTTCAGTTTTACAGTAAAGCTTTAGTCAGTGTAAAGAACTGAATATATTGATAAATATAAATCTATCAAGGCAGTGTTAATGATATTGTTTAGGAAGTGGAAGTGTTCATAGAGGAGACTAGATAGGAAAAGTCATTCCTCCCCCGGTGCTACCACCACATAACTCTATCCTCAGCATTACAACCATATCACTTCATTTACTTCTTTACAAGTTTATATCTGTTTAATCTTAAGGGATGTGAAGTAGTAAATTTTCCTTTTAGCATATACATTCTGACATATGCTTCTGCATAAATCATTGCAATAGCTTGTCTTACATTTATTAACTCAGTCAGCTTTAAGCAGATACCACACCTGTTATGACACAGTAGTACCGTCGGTATCTTTTATATAATGAGTAAAGTCTGTATAGTCAGTCTGTAAATAGGAGACTTGTGAGTAGGTAGTCTAGTCACAGTATCACACTATGACACTTGTATAGGCATTGACTATGACAGTCAGTTTATTTGCATTACTTCACATAAAGTATATATATATTGTTGTGTATATATAGTGAACCTTTGTCCAATTCCAAAAATCTGACCACAGCCAGGCTGAATGTGGACAGGACTGGATTTGCTCAGCACTTCCATTCACATCAATAGGAGCACTAGAGATAGGAGCACTAGAGATAGCCAAACACCCATCATAGGAGCAGAAGTAACTGTATTGAAGCTGGGACTGATCTTTAACATGACAGACTGTCCCCCAATGGACCTTATTGACATAAAATAGGGTCTATTTGCTTCTGTCATGGTGTTCATCATTTTATAGGCTTTGTATTACCACCCAAGTACAGAATAGTATATACAAAGTACACATAAAAGGAATCATCCTGCTCACCGTCCTATTGTGTATCCCAGGAGCAGGTGATACGTAGCTTTGGTGTATGTAGATGGAGACTGGGCTGGTATCCAGGAATATCTGAAACTACAAATGTAGGAAGTTCTCCAGGTTAAAGGTTAAAAGCAACTAAACTTTATTTCCACATTAAAATCATTATGTGCACATGCAAGCAGATCTCCGCTTACACATTCTGAAACTAACAAAGATTTATTAATCTGAATAACGACGTACGGTATGCGTCTGGTGTTACCGCTGCAGGTAAAAGAGAGAATCTGTATGAAAAAGGAGGAAGAAAGTGTAAGAATGGAGAAAGAATGGAGAGACCAGAAACAGATCGAGTGCATGTGATAAAGATACATGGGGCAGATGGTAGGCCATAATAGTGAGAGCCTTTCTGTTGTCTGGACTCACTTACCACTTAGTCACGTGCTGCTATAAGATGAAAGTACATGAAGAAATGTGGTGCTGGTAGCAGTTGTAGGATTTCAATATGGGCATCTAATTGAAAGGGAGTCTGACAAATCCCTCAAGCATATTCAACTGCTACCATCACATTACAGAGCACATGACAGTTTTCTGCATGGAGGTGGTAGATTTCCTTTAAGGTTTCACTTCCCAATTTTTTGCAACAAATTGTATAAAGTTACTTTTTATAGATAGAACATACTGTAGCATATATTCCCACAGTTACCTTTATTGCAAAGATCATAAAAAAATTGAAAAAGTAAGGATCACAAAAGTTAAAATGGTTTAATACGACAATAAATAATAAAAAGATATGGTGACGAATGATACCATTTACATACATAACTTAGTGGTCATAGAAACGTATGGTGGACACACATGCTCAGTCATCTCCCCACAGTCAGGTCATTGTGGCTTCTGTTCATTGAACTGCTGCCAATAGAAATGGCTTTCCCTCTGCGCCCAACAGCAGCACAACTGGGGTATTCCTGCCCCTATGAGCTGTTAGGACAGGCGGAATTTTTAATTATCTAACAGCTTTTGACCCCTATAAGAGGCCGGAAGACCTGCTCCTCCCTTGTGTTTTTTTCTGTCCTGTGGGACAGGACAGGTGGACAGGGGGGAGCAGGGGTTCTGGCCTCCTATAGGGGTCTGTTCTCCCTCTCCCCCCTTCTGTTGTTACCTGCAGCAGAAGACCGTGTTTTCTTTTTCTTTCAGGCCGGCTCTCCCCCCCGCCGGGCGGGTACTCGTGCCGCGCACTTGCATCTCTGCGCGCCGGGGATCCCTGGTAGGGGGGGGAAGCTTCGGGCCTAGGAACCTTTCTTCTGGTTCCTGGGTCCGCCGGCTGGGGATTCCGCATTGGCGCGGTCTCGCGCGGCGGCTCCCTTCCCCTAGAGGACGAGCAGTAGCAACCTTTCTGGGCTGGAGGGGAGTTTGTTTCTCCCCTAGGCAGCCTACAGCTCCCTGTACCGGGAAGACAACCCTTTGGCTGTGGATGCCCTGTCAATACCATGGAGGTTCAAGTTGGTGTACATTTTCCCTCCCATTCCGATGATTCCGAAGGTATTGGCGAAACTCAGGCAGGACCAGACTTCGGCAATAGTGATCATGCCGTTCTGGCCAAAAAGGGCATGGTTCACCGACCTCATCCTAATGAGTTGGGGGAACTACTGGAGGCTTCCACCAGTCAGGAACCTGGTGTCACTGAACAGTCGGCCTTGCCTGGGCCTAGACAAATTCAACCTCACTGCCTGGAGGTTAACCGGGCCATACGCGCAGACAGAGGATTGTCCCAGGGAGTGCTAAGTACCTTAGCTCACTCAAGAGCAGAGGCAACCAATCAGAGCTACCGAAGGGTTGCCCGGATATTCCAAAACTGGTGTACAGGCAACCAGCGCGATCCTGACAGAGATGCAGTCCTAGAGTTCTTACAGAACGGCCTGGAGAGAGGACTAGCACCTGCCACCCTTAGGGTCCAAGTGTCAGCTCTATCTGCTCTCCTGGAGACACGGTTATCACAAGATCCTCTCGTCAAACAGTTCCTGAGGGGGGCTGACAGGCTCCGCCCCCAGGTACAGCCCCCTGTCCCAAGGTGGGACCTGGCCGCGGTTCTACAAGGGCTCTGTGCACCCCCCTTCGAACCATTATCTGAAGTGGACTGGAAGTACCTATCATTTAAAGTGACTTTCCTGCTGGCAATAACCTCCGCTAAGAGAGTTGGTGAACTACAGGCCCTAGCGGCCTCTGAGCCCTTCATAACCTTCTTTCTAGACAGGGTCCAGCTGAGGTTCGTCCCGGGATTCTTGCCAAAGGTACCCACACTTCAGAATACCAACCAGGTAATCGCCTTGCCGGCCTTCTTTCCCTCGCCTGCTTCAGAGCAGGAGGAGAAGCTACACACACTGGATCTGGTAAGAGCACTACGTATTTACCTAGACCGTACAGCACCGTTCCGAAGATCAGAGAATCTTCTAGTCAATGTGTTTGACCACAATAGAGGCTCTAAGGCATCCAAGGCAACCCTGTCAAGATGGATCCATGAGGCCATTAGTTGTTCCCTATGGGCCCAAGAGCTTCCTGTTCCAGAATTTTTACGATCCCATGCCACCCGGGCCGTGGTGACATCTTGGTCAGAGACACGGTTCCTCTCCTTGGAGCAGATATGTGCAGCAGCTTCTTGGAGCTCGCAATTGACTTTTGCCACACATTACAGACTGGACTGGCATACGGCCGATGCTACAGCATTTGGGCATTCCGTCTTGGCATCAGCCTGCCAGGATGACCCGCCCTAGGGGAAACAATACTTGCTAAATCCCCAGTTGCTCTGCTTTTTAGGGAAGAATCATTGCCTCTGCACTATCATGGCACTATAGCAGAGAAGACCATAACGTCAGCTGATAGAGCGGGATGGAGACTATTTCAGTCCTGAGCCTTTACTCGGCATCACAGATTAGACAGAAGACCAAAGGGTATCTTGTATGCTCGAAACAATGCACATTACTTTAAATAGTCAGTAACAACCTTTCCAGACTATTCATGTGAAAAGGATTAATGGAACAGACCCTTTAAGAAATTCCAACCAGATATAAGAACATTTCGGTGGTTTCCACAATCCAATTTACAAGAGTAAAGTGTCCCATTTGTATGAACTCTGCTAAAGCTGTCACACTTTTGTAATACGTACAAGAGATGAAACAACGATATGGCCACTAGTAGAAGTGAGACACAATGTGGTCTCCATGGAACTACTTACAATTTGTATTAGAAATTGTCATCCACAACAATACATAAATCTATAGTGCATACCCTAAGATAAAAAACATTCATTACAGCCAATAAAGTTACGTATATTTGCATCTGTTCCACACTGACTACATGTCCCTCAGTTAACTCTTCTTGAACAAGTATACAGAACAGACACCAGTGTAATGCCTATATTCCAAATCCCCTAGACTTATTAAAGGGGATATTCACAGACATTCATAAATATAGATGTGACTATAATAAATAGGAATGCTACTTCCTGCAGTAGAGATTATAATATGGTGGTAATGTCTGCCAGTAAAGTCACTTGTAGTCACAGGATTAACACATTTTTATATGACAGCGTAACTCATACTTGTAATTGCTGTCGCAGTAAACCCAGTAATCTTCATAGCCTGCAAATGACCGGCTGTAATGTATAATTCATCACCGCCACATTTATTCAGACCATTTTTTTGTCACCTTTGCTGTGTTTTTATAGTTATTTCGGCTACACACCGATATTACCGGCTGGATAATAGTTATTTATGAAAAACCTACATACACTGTGTTTTTTTTTGTTTTTGAATTTTTTTGAATTACATGATTCCTTATGAGGAAGGAAAATTATTAATCACAAAAAACTGCTCTGCAAGCTGCAATATTATTCATTTGGCTCTCATCTTATCTTTGCTAAAGGAGTGATGTCTCAAAAATTATGTATCCTCAGGTACTGTTTTTGTCATGGCCAAAACGCTGCGATATTACAACGCAGCCTTAAATACCATTCAGGTTTTATACATACATGTAAAGAATATGGTTATATTTGCACTAGCCAGATACAATTTTGACAGATTATTGACAATAGGGGAGTATATAGTGTTGGCCAAAAGTATTGGCACCCCTGCAGTTCTGTCAGATAATACTCTTCCAGAAAATGATTGCAAGCACAAACTCTTTGGTATTAATTAGAGATGAGCGAACACTAAAATGTTCGAGGTTCGAAATTCGATTCGAACAGCCGCTCAATGTTCGTGTGTTCGAACGGGTTTCGAACCCCATTATAGTCTATGGGGAACAGATACTCGTTAAGGGGGAAACCCAAATCCGTGTCTGGAGGGTCACCAAGTCCACTATGACACCCCAGGAAATGATGCCAACACCTCTGGAATGACACTGGGACAGCAGGGGAAGCATGTCTGGGGGCATCTAACACACCAAAGACCCTCTATTACCCCAACATCACAGCCTAACAACTACACACTTTACACACTCAATACCACCTCTCTGACAGTAGGAAAACACCTTGAAACATGTGTATTTGGCACTTGCAGTGAGGAGAGCTTGTCACCAGCAGTGAATTTGGCCCTTGTAGTAAGTTGAGGTTGGCACCAACATTTGTTTTGAAAATCAGGGTGGATTGAGCCTCTAACCAGCAGAGTTTGGGCAAATTCATGGTGGAGGGAGCCTCTAAAAACCCCAGTTTGGACCAATTCATGGTGGAGGGAGACTCTAAAAACCCCAGTTTGGACCAATTCATGGTGGAGGGAGACTCTAAAAACCCCAGTTTGGACCAATTCATGGTGGAGGGAGCCTCTAAAAACCCCAGTTTGGACCAATTCATGGTGGAGGGAGCCTCTAACCAGCCCAGTTTGGACCAATTAATGGTGGAGGGAGCCTCTAAACAGCCAAGTTTTGGGAAATTCATGGTGGAGGGAGCCTCTAACCAGCCCAGTTTGGACCAATTCATGGTGGAGGGAGCCTCTAAACAGCCCAGTTTGGGCAAATTCATGGTGGAGGGAGCCTCTAACCAGCCCAGTTTGGACCAATTAATGGTGGAGGGAGCCTCTAACCAGCCCAGTTTGGACCAATTAATGGTGGAGGGAGCCTCTAACCACCCCAGTTTGGGCAAATTCATGGTGGAGGGAGCCTCTAACCAGCCCAGTTTGGACCAATTAATGGTGGAGGGAGCCTCTAAACAGCCCAGTTTGGGCAAATTCATGGTGGAGGGAGCCTCTAAACAGCCAAGTTTGGACCAATTAATGGTGGAGGGAGCCTCTAAACAGCCCAGTTTGGGCAAATTCATGGTGGAGGGAGCCTCTAAAAAACCCAGTTTGGACCAATTCATGGTGGAGGGAGCCTCTAATTAGCCCAGTTTGGACCAATTAATTGTGGAGGGAGCCTCTAACCAGCCCAGTTTGGACCAATTAATGGTGGAGGGAGCCTCTAAAAAACCCAGTTTGGACCAATTCATGGTGGAGGGAGCCTCTAATTAGCCCAGTTTGGACCAATTAATTGTGGAGGGAGCCTCTAACCAGCCCAGTTTGGACCAATTAATGGTGGAGGGAGCCTCTAACCACCCCAGTTTGGACCAATTCATGGTGGAGGGAGCCTCTAACCACCCCAGTTTGGACCAATTCATGGTGGAGGGAGCCTCTAAACAGCCCAGTTTGGGCAAATTCATGGTGGAGGGAGCCTCTAACCAGCCCAGTTTGGACCAATTAATGGTGGAGGGAGCCTCTAAACAGCCCAGTTTGGGCAAATTCATGGTGGAGGGAGCCTCTAACCAGCCCAGTTTGGACCAATTAATGGTGGAGGGAGCCTCTAAACAGCCAAGTTTTGGGAAATTCATGGTGGAGGGAGCCTCTAACCAGCCCAGTTTGGACCAATTAATGGTGGAGGGAGCCTCTAACCACCCCAGTTTGGGCAAATTCATGGTGGAGGGAGCCTCTAACCAGCCCAGTTTGGACCAATTAATGGTGGAGGGAGCCTCTAAACAGCCCAGTTTGGGCAAATTCATGGTGGAGGGAGCCTCTAAACAGCCAAGTTTTGGGAAATTCATGGTGGAGGGAGCCTCTAACCAGCCCAGTTTGGACCAATTCATGGTGGAGGGAGCCTCTAAACAGCCCAGTTTGGGCAAATTCATGGTGGAGGGAGCCTCTAAAAAACCCAGTTTGGACCAATTCATGGTGGAGGGAGCCTCTAATTAGCCCAGTTTGGACCAATTAATTGTGGAGGGAGCCTCTAACCAGCCCAGTTTGGACCAATTAATGGTGGAGGGAGCCTCTAACCACCCCAGTTTGGGCAAATTCATGGTGGAGGGAGCCTCTAACCAGCCCAGTTTGGACCAATTAATGGTGGAGGGAGCCTCTAACCAGCCCAGTTTGGACCAATTAATGGTGGAGGGAGCCTCTAACCACCCCAGTTTGGACCAATTCATGGTGGAGGGAGCCTCTAACCAGCCCAGTTTGGACCAATTCATGGTGGAGGGAGCCTCTAAACAGCCCAGTTTGGGCAAATTCATGGTGGAGGGAGCCTCTAAAAAACCCAGTTTGGACCAATTCATGGTGGAGGGAGCCTCTAATTAGCCCAGTTTGGACCAATTAATTGTGGAGGGAGCCTCTAACCAGCCCAGTTTGGACCAATTAATGGTGGAGGGAGCCTCTAAAAAACCCAGTTTGGACCAATTCATGGTGGAGGGAGCCTCTAAACAGCCCAGTTTGGGCAAATTCATGGTGGAGGGAGCCTCTAACCAGCCCAGTTTGGACCAATTAATGGTGGAGGGAGCCTCTAAACAGCCAAGTTTTGGGAAATTCATGGTGGAGGGAGCCTCTAACCAGCCCAGTTTGGACCAATTAATGGTGGAGGGAGCCTCTAACCAGCCCAGTTTGGACCAATTAATGGTGGAGGGAGCCTCTAACCAGCCCAGTTTGGACCAATTAATGGTGGAGGGAGCCTCTAACCAGCCCAGTTTGGACCAATTAATGGTGGAGGGAGCCTCTAAACAGCCAAGTTTTGGGAAATTCATGGTGGAGGGAGCCTCTAACCAGCCCAGTTTGGACCAATTCATGGTGGAGGGAGCCTCTAAACAGCCCAGTTTGGGCAAATTCATGGTGGAGGGAGCCTCTAAAAAACCCAGTTTGGACCAATTCATGGTGGAGGGAGCCTCTAATTAGCCCAGTTTGGACCAATTAATTGTGGAGGGAGCCTCTAACCAGCCCAGTTTGGACCAATTAATGGTGGAGGGAGCCTCTAACCACCCCAGTTTGGGCAAATTCATGGTGGAGGGAGCCTCTAACCAGCCCAGTTTGGACCAATTAATGGTGGAGGGAGCCTCTAACCAGCCCAGTTTGGACCAATTAATGGTGGAGGGAGCCTCTAACCACCCCAGTTTGGACCAATTCATGGTGGAGGGAGCCTCTAACCAGCCCAGTTTGGACCAATTCATGGTGGAGGGAGCCTCTAAACAGCCCAGTTTGGGCAAATTCATGGTGGAGGGAGCCTCTAAAAAACCCAGTTTGGACCAATTCATGGTGGAGGGAGCCTCTAATTAGCCCAGTTTGGACCAATTAATTGTGGAGGGAGCCTCTAACCAGCCCAGTTTGGACCAATTAATGGTGGAGGGAGCCTCTAACCACCCCAGTTTGGACCAATTCATGGTGGAGGGAGCCTCTAACCACCCCAGTTTGGACCAATTCATGGTGGAGGGAGCCTCTAAACAGCCCAGTTTGGGCAAATTCATGGTGGAGGGAGCCTCTAACCAGCCCAGTTTGGACCAATTAATGGTGGAGGGAGCCTCTAAACAGCCCAGTTTGGGCAAATTCATGGTGGAGGGAGCCTCTAACCAGCCCAGTTTGGACCAATTAATGGTGGAGGGAGCCTCTAAACAGCCAAGTTTTGGGAAATTCATGGTGGAGGGAGCCTCTAACCAGCCCAGTTTGGACCAATTAATGGTGGAGGGAGCCTCTAACCACCCCAGTTTGGGCAAATTCATGGTGGAGGGAGCCTCTAACCAGCCCAGTTTGGACCAATTAATGGTGGAGGGAGCCTCTAAACAGCCCAGTTTGGGCAAATTCATGGTGGAGGGAGCCTCTAAACAGCCAAGTTTTGGGAAATTCATGGTGGAGGGAGCCTCTAACCAGCCCAGTTTGGACCAATTCATGGTGGAGGGAGCCTCTAAACAGCCCAGTTTGGGCAAATTCATGGTGGAGGGAGCCTCTAAAAAACCCAGTTTGGACCAATTCATGGTGGAGGGAGCCTCTAAACAGCCCAGTTTGGGCAAATTCATGGTGGAGGGAGCCTCTAACCAGCAGAGTTGGGGGAAATCAGGGTGGAGGGAGCCTAGTATTAGCAGAATTGTGCAACGCTTATGGTGGATGAGTATGAGGATGCGGAGGAATTGGAGAGGTTGAGTACAGACATGGAGTTTCATGTTGGGGTGCTTTACACAGGTGGGCACAAAAATGACGGCTCTACCCAGTGGTGGTTCATTTTTATCAAAGTGAGCCGGTCGGCACTCTCAGCTGACAGACGGGTGCGCTTGTCAGTGATGATGCCACCGGCTGCACTGAACACCCTCTCAGATAGGACGCTGGCGGCAGGACAGGACAGCACCTCCAAGGCATATAGGGCAAGTTCAAGCCACAGGTCCAACTTCGACACCCAATACGTGTAGGGCGCAGAGGGGTCGGAGAGGACAGGGCTGTGGTCGGAAAGGTATTCCCGCAACATGCGCCTATACTTCTCACGCCTGGTGACACTAGGACCCTCCGTGGCGGCACTTTGGCGAGGGGGTGCCATCAAGGTGTCCCAGACCTTAGACAGTGTGCCCCTCGTTTGTGTGGACCGGTGAGAACTTGGTTGCCTACTGGAGGAACTGCCCTCCCTGCCGCCAACGTCACATGCTGGAAACATCTCCATCATATTCTGCACCAATTGCCTGTGGCAAGCATTGATGCGATTGGCCCTCCCCTCTACCGGAATAAAAGACGAGATGTTGTTTTTATACCGGGGGTCAAGGATAGCAAAGATCCAGTACTGGTTGTCCTCCATGATTTTGACAATACGCTTGTCGGTTGTAAAGCACCCCAACATGAACTCAGCCATGTCTGCCACAGTGTTAGTTGGCATGACTCCTCTGGCCCCACCGGAAAGTTCAATCTCCATTTCCTCCTCATCCTCCATGTCTACCCATCCGCGCTGCAACAATGGGACGATTCGAAGTTGCCCGGAAGCCTCCTGTATCACCATCACATCATCGGACAACTCTTCTTCCTCCTCCTCCTCCTCCTCCTCCTCCATTAAACGCAGTGAAGCGGACAGATGTGTGGACCTACTCTCCAGCTGTGACGGATCGGATGCTATCCCTAACTCCTCTGTGTGATCTGAGTTATCCCTGATGTCAATCAGGGATTCTCTCAGAACACACAAGAGCGGGATTGTAAGGCTCACCATCGCATCCTCAGAGCTCACCCTCCTTGTGGACTCCTCAAAGACCCGTAGGATGTCACAAAGGTCTCTCATCCATGGCCACTCATGGATGTGAAACTGAGGCAGCTGACTTTGTGGCACCCTAGGGTTTTGTAGCTGGTATTCCATCAAAGGTCTCTGCTGCTCAACCACTCTATTCAACATCTGAAACGTTGAGTTCCAGCGTGTGGGGACGTCGCACAAAAGCCGGTGTTGTGGCACATGCAGGCGTTGCTGGAGAGATTTTAAGCTAGCAGCGGCTACTGTCGACTTGCGAAAGTGGGCGCACATGCGCCGCACTTTCACCAGTAGCTCTGGAACATTGGGGTAGCTCTTTAGGAAACGTTGCACCACTAGGTTGAAGACGTGGGCCAGGCATGGAACATGTTGGAGTCCGGCAAGCTCCAGAGCTGCTACCAGGTTCCGGCCGTTATCACAAACGACC
The DNA here is from genome assembly GCF_031893055.1 of Leptodactylus fuscus. Classification (NCBI taxonomy): domain Eukaryota; kingdom Metazoa; phylum Chordata; class Amphibia; order Anura; family Leptodactylidae; genus Leptodactylus; species Leptodactylus fuscus. The sequence goes on along the minus strand of NC_134268.1, from coordinate 64,459,625 downwards.
ATGCCTGGGCCCAGGTGCAGCGGCTCAAACCATATTGCCGTCTCATCGAGGAGGGCATCCCTCACCTCGGAGGCAGTGTGCTGTCTGTCCCCCAAGCTGATCAGCTTCAGCACAGCCTGCTGACGTCTACCAACGCCAGTGCTGCAACGTTTCCAACTCGTAGCTGGGGTCAATCTAACAGCGGAGGAGGAGGCGGTGGCGGAGGAGGAGGCGGTGGCGGAGGAGGAGGCGGTAGAGGAGGAGGAGGAGGAGGGGGGTGTTCTTCTCGTGTCCCTGCCAGGAATGTTAGGCGGGGAGACGAGGTACACCGGGCCAGTTTGGGAAGCAGTCCCAGCCTCAACTACATTCACCCAGTGTGCCGTCAGTGAAATGTAGCGTCCCTGTCCGCATGCACTTGTCCACGCGTCGGTGGTCAAGTGGACCTTTGTGCAAAGCGCGGAACTAAGGGCCCGCCTGATGTTGAGTGACACGTGCTGGTGCAAGGCGGGGACGGCACACCGGGAGAAGTAGTGACGGCTAGGGACGGCATAGCGAGGTGCCGCAGTTGCCATCAGGTCCAGGAAGGCGGGAGTTTCAACAAGCCGGAACGCCAACATCTCCTGGGCCAGCAGTTTAGCGATGTTGGCGTTCAAGGCTTGCGCGTGTGGGTGGTTAGCAGTGTATTTCTGCCGCCGCTCCAATGTCTGAGAGATGGTGGGTTGTTGTAAAGAAACGCCTGATGGTGCCTTTGATGGTGCAGGAGAAGGAGATAAGACAGGACCAGGGGAGGATGAGGTAGAAGTCAACAAAGTGGCGGAGGCAGATGAAGTGGTGTCCTGGCTCGTCCTCTGGAGTGCATCGCCAGCACAGTCAGCAGTGGCAGTGGCAGAGGCAGAGGCAGAGGCAGTGGCAGTGGCGTGAACGGCAGTCGGCCTTTGTCCTGCCGTTGCTGCCTGCCACTGATTCCAGTGCTTGGATTCCAAATGACGGCGCATTGAAGTGGTGGACAGGTTGCTCTTCTCAGAGCCCCTAATCAATTTCGAGAGGCAAATTGTGCAGACAACACTATATCTGTCCTCGGCGCATTCCTTGAAAAAACTCCACACCTTCGAGAAACGTGCCCTCGAGGTGGGAGTTTTTCGGGGCTGGGTACGAACTGGAACATCTTGGGAGATTCCGGGTGTGGCCTGGCTTCGCCTAAGCTGCTGACCTCTGCCTCTGCCTCTAGCTACCCTTTTTGGTGCTGCACCTGCCTCAACATCCACACTACTTTCCCCGCTTGACATCCCCCCTGTCCAGGTCGGGTCAGTGTCCTCATCATCCACCACTTCCTCTTCCAACTCCTGTCTCATCTCCTCCTCCCGCACAATGCGCCGGTCAACTGGATGCCCTGACGGCAACTGCGTCACATCATCGTCGATGAGGGTGGGTTGCTGGTCATCCACCACCAAATCGAACGGAGATGGAGGAGACTCTAGTGTTTGAGCATCTGGATACAGATGCTCCTCTGTTAGGTTCGTGGAATCGTGACGTGGAGAGGCAGGTTGAGGGACAATGAAAGGAGCGGAGAACAGCTCTGGGGAGCAGGGACAGTTTGGGTTATTGTTCTGTAAAGCTTCGGAATTTTGGGAGGAAGGAAGACAAGACTGTTGGGTAATAGGAGGAGAGGAGGCAGAGTCTGACTGGCTGCTGGACAATGTGCTGTAAGCGTTCTCTGACAGCCATTGCAAGACCTGTTCCTGGTTCTCGGGCCTACTAAGGTTTGTACCCTGCAGTTTAGTTAATGTGGCAAGCAACCCTGGCACTGTGGAGTGGCGCAATGCTTGCTGCCCCACAGGAGTAGGCACGGGACGCCCTGTGGCTTCACTGCTACCTTGCTCCCCAGAACCATTCCCCCGACCTCGCCCACGGCCTCGTCCACGTCCCTTTCCGGGAGCCTTGCGCATTTTGAATTCCTAGTTAGAAATTGGCACTGTATACCAGTAGTAAAAATTGTGGGTGCACGTAACCCCAATATATTCTTTGAATTCCCAGTCAGACACTGGCACTATATGGCAGTAGCAAGAAATGAGGGTATTTGTATTCCCAATATACTCTTTGAATTCCCAGTCAGACAATGGCACTGTATACCAGTAGTAAAAATTGTGGGTGCACGTAACCCCAATATATTCTTTGAATTCCCAGTCAGAAACTGGCACTATATGGCAGTAGCAAGAAATGAGGGTATTTGTATTCCCAATATACTCTTTGAATTCCCAGTCAGACAATGGCACTGTATACCAGTAGTAAAAATTGTGGGTGCACGTAACCCCAATATATTCTTTGAATTCCCAGTCAGACACTGGCACTATATGGCAGTAGCAAGAAATGAGGGTATTTGTATTCCCAATATACTCTTTGAATTCCCAGTCAGACAATGGCACTGTATACCAGTAGTAAAAATTGTGGGTGCACGTAACCCCAATATATTCTTTGAATTCCCAGTCAGAAACTGGCACTATATGGCAGTAGCAAGAAATGAGGGTATTTGTATTCCCAATATACTCTTTGAATTCCCAGTCAGACAATGGCACTGTATACCAGTAGTAAAAATTGTGGGTGCACGTAACCCCAATATATTCTTTGAATTCCCAGTCAGACACTGGCACTATATGGCAGTAGCAAGAAATGAGGGTATTTGTATTCCCAATATACTCTTTGAATTCCCAGTCAGACAATGGCACTGTATACCAGTAGTAAAAATTGTGGGTGCACGTAACCCCAATATATTCTTTGAATTACCAGTCAGAAACTGGCACTATATGGCAGTAGCAAGAAATGAGGGTATTTATAACCCCAATATATTCTTTGAATTCCCAGTCAGACAATGGCACTGTATACCAGTAGTAAAAATTGTGGGTGCACGTAACCCCAATATATTCTTTGAATTCCCAGTCAGAAACTGGCACTATATGGCAGTAGCAAGAAATGAGGGTATTTATAACCCCAATATATTCTTTGAATTCCCAGTCAGACAATGGCACTGTATACCAGTAGTAAAAATTGTGGGTGCACGTAACCCCAATATATTCTTTGAATTCCCAGTCAGAAACTGGCACTATATGGCAGTAGCAAGAAATGAGGGTATTTGTATTCCCAATATACTCTTTGAATTCCCAGTCAGACAATGGCACTGTATACCAGTAGTAAAAATTGTGGGTGCACGTAACCCCAATATATTCTTTGAATTCCCAGTCAGACACTGGCACTATATGGCAGTAGCAAGAAATGAGGGTATTTGTATTCCCAATATACTCTTTGAATTCCCAGTCAGACAATGGCACTGTATACCAGTAGTAAAAATTGTGGGTGCACGTAACCCCAATATATTCTTTGAATTACCAGTCAGAAACTGGCACTATATGGCAGTAGCAAGAAATGAGGGTATTTATAACCCCAATATATTCTTTGAATTCCCAGTCAGACAATGGCACTGTATACCAGTAGTAAAAATTGTGGGTGCACGTAACCCCAATATATTCTTTGAATTCCCAGTCAGAAACTGGCACTATATGGCAGTAGCAAGAAATGAGGGTATTTATAACCCCAATATATTCTTTGAATTCCCAGTCAGACAATGGCACTGTATACCAGTAGTAAAAATTGTGGGTGCACGTAACCCCAATATATTCTTTGAATTCCCAGTCAGAAACTGGCACTATATGGCAGTAGCAAGAAATGAGGGTATTTGTATTCCCAATATACTCTTTGAATTCCCAGTCAGACAATGGCACTGTATACCAGTAGTAAAAATTGTGGGTGCACGTAACCCCAATATATTCTTTGAATTCCCAGTCAGACACTGGCACTATATGGCAGTAGCAAGAAATGAGGGTATTTGTATTCCCAATATACTCTTTGAATTCCCAGTCAGACAATGGCACTGTATACCAGTAGTAAAAATTGTGGGTGCACGTAACCCCAATATATTCTTTGAATTACCAGTCAGAAACTGGCACTATATGGCAGTAGCAAGAAATGAGGGTATTTATAACCCCAATATATTCTTTGAATTCCCAGTCAGACAATGGCACTGTATACCAGTAGTAAAAATTGTGGGTGCACGTAACCCCAATATATTCTTTGAATTCCCAGTCAGAAACTGGCACTATATGGCAGTAGCAAGAAATGAGGGTATTTATAACCCCAATATATTCTTTGAATTCCCAGTCAGACAATGGCACTGTATACCAGTAGTAAAAATTGTGGGTGCACGTAACCCCAATATATTCTTTGAATTCCCAGTCAGAAACTGGCACTATATGGCAGTAGCAAGAAATGAGGGTATTTGTATTCCCAATATACTCTTTGAATTCCCAGTCAGACAATGGCACTGTATACCAGTAGTAAAAATTGTGGGTGCACGTAACCCCAATATATTCTTTGAATTCCCAGTCAGACACTGGCACTATATGGCAGTAGCAAGAAATGAGGGTATTTGTATTCCCAATATACTCTTTGAATTCCCAGTCAGACAATGGCACTGTATACCAGTAGTAAAAATTGTGGGTGCACGTAACCCCAATATATTCTTTGAATTCCCAGTCAGAAACTGGCACTATATGGCAGTAGCAAGAAATGAGGGTATTTGTATTCCCAATATACTCTTTGAATTCCCAGTCAGACAATGGCACTGTATACCAGTAGTAAAAATTGTGGGTGCACGTAACCCCAATATATTCTTTGAATTCCCAGTCAGACACTGGCACTATATGGCAGTAGCAAGAAATGAGGGTATTTGTATTCCCAATATATTCTTTGAATTCCCAGTCAGACAATGGCACTGTATACCAGTAGTAAAAATTGTGGGTGCACGTAACCCCAATATATTCTTTGAATTACCAGTCAGAAACTGGCACTATATGGCAGTAGCAAGAAATGAGGGTATTTGTATTCCCAATATATTCTTTGAATTCCCAGTCAGACAATGGCACTGTATACCAGTAGTAAAAATTGTGGGTGTATATAGCCCCAATTCTATTGCTAGGGGACTTGCAGGGTATTTCTGGGGTGAAGGTGGGGGGGCACACCGTTGGAACGGGTATCGGGGTATATATCGGGTATACGGGAATACACTGACAGTGTATTCCATTCAGGATCCTGGGAAAGCTGGGTTGCGGCGATTGAGCCCGTCAGTGCCACGTTACACTGACAAGCTTCTCCCTGGAATTTAGCTCTTACAAGAGCTGTTGGTTGTCTTCTCCTTCCTATCCTAGCCTGTCCCTGCCTACCCAGAATCTAAGCCCTAGCTAGCTGGACGGAAACCTCCGTCCTCGGTGAATTGCAAGCTCAGAATGACGCGAAGCTGGGCGGCGCTGTTCTTTTAAATTAGAGGTCACATGTTTTCGGCAGCCAATGGGTTTTGCCTACTTTTTTCAACGTCACCGGTGTCGTAGTTCCTGTCCCACCTACCCAGCGCTGTTATTGGAGCAAAAAAGGCGCCAGGGAAGGTGGGAGGGGAATCGAGTAATGGCGCACTTTACCACGCGGTGTTCGATTCGATTCGAACATGCCGAACAGCCTAATATCCGATCGAACATGAGTTCGATAGAACACTGTTCGCTCATCTCTAGTATTAATATCTTCATTTATTTTGCTTGCAATGAAAAAACACAAAAGAGAATGAAAAAAAAAAATCAAATCATTGATCATTTTACACAAAACTCCAAAAATGGGCCGGACAAAAGTATTGGCACCCTCAGCCTAATACTTGGTAGCACAACCTTTAGACAAAATAACTGCGAACAACCGCTTCCGGTAACCATCAATGATTTTCTTACAATGCTCTGCTGGGATTTTAGACCATTCTTCTTTGGCAAACTGCTCCAGGTCCCTGAGATTTGAAGGGGGCCTTCTCCAAACTGCCATCAAGAGATCTCTCCACAGGTGTTCTATGGGATTCAGGTCTGGACTCATTGCTGGCCACTTTACAAGTCTCCAGTGCTTTCTCTCAAACCATTTTCTAGTGTTTTTTGAAGTGTGTTTTGGGTCACTGTCCTGCTGGAAGACCCATGAGCTCTGAGGGAGACCCAGCTTTCTCACACTGGGCCCTACATTATGCTGCAAAATGTGTTGGTAGTCTTCAGACTTCATAATGTCATGCAGACGGTCAAGCAGTCCAGTGCCGGAGGCAGCAAAGCAACCCCAAAACATCAGGGAACCTCCGCCATGTTTGACTGTAGGGACCGTGTTCTTTTCTTTGAAGGCCTCTTTTTTTTCCTGTAAACTCTATGTTGATGCCTTTTCCCAAAAAGCTCTACTTTTATCTCATCTGACCAGAGAACATTCTTCCAAAACGTTTTTGGCTTTCTCAGGTAAGTTTTGGCAAACTCCAGCCTGGCTTTTTTATGTCTCTGGGTAAGAAGTGGGGTCTTCCTGGGTATCCTACCATACAGTCCCTTTTCATTCAGATGCCGACGGATAGTACGGGTTGACACTGTTGTACCCTCAGACTGCAGGGCAGCTTGAACTTATTTGGATGTTAGTCGAGGTTCTGTATCCACCAACCGCACAATCTTGCGTTGAAATCTCTCATCAATTTTTCTTTTCCGTCCACATCTAGGGAGGTTAGCCACAGTGCCATGGGCTTTAAACTTCTTGATGACACTGCACACAGTAGACACAGGAACATTCAGGTCTTTGGAGATGGACTTGTAGCCTTGAGATTGCTCATGCTTCCTCACAATTTTGTTTCTCAAGTCCTCAGAAAGTTCTTTGGTCTTCTTTCTTTTCTCCCTGCTCAATGTGGTACACACAAGGACATAGGACAGAGGTTGAGTCAACTTTAATCCATTTCAACTGGCTGCAAGTGTGATTTCGTTATTGACACCACCTGTTAGGTGCCTCAGGTAAGTAACAGGTGCTGTTAATTACACAAATTAGAGAAGCATCACATGATTTTTCAAACAGTGCCAATACTTTTGTCCACCCCTTTTTTATGTTTGCTGTGGAATTATATCCAATTTGGCTTTTTGACAATTCTTTTTGTGGTTTTCCATTGAAGACAAATTAAATGAAGAGAATAATACCAAAGACTTTGTGATTGCAATCATTTTCTGGAAGAAAATGAGTATTATCTGACAGAATTGCAGGGGTGCCAATACTTTTGACCAACACTGTATGTCCTGTTTGGGCTGCCTGGGGCACAAGGCTCTTAGGTTACATGGCCACTGAAATCTCTCCCCAACTTTAACAAGCGCTATGGCACTTATAAGTGTTATGCAGTGGCAGTATAATTTTGTATAAACCTGTTAATACATGAACGGCTACAACTAGTCTTTCCATAACCAATGGGGTAGCATTATTGTGCGTGTGATGCATGTCTACTCCACCATAGTGAACTCTTCCCTCCTGTACCCTGTGCCAGTCTCTGTTATGGAGGGGCTGTGACGCCTAGCAATATAATACAGCACAGGAGGAGTCACTGGATGGCAGGTGCTGCTATGGGAATAGATCATTGTAAATGGTAGTTATAAATGCGAACAGCAAGCAAAACAAACAGCAATAAAGCTATAAATTGTCAGGTCTTACTGCGCATACATACATTGACAACTTATAGAATTAGGCGTCAGGAAACCCAACATTATTTCCTTTTTCATTTGTAACCCACACTATAAATGCCAATTACGTAACAATTTTATCAATTACCATTAACAATAGTCAGTGCGTGTATGGTGGGCGCTTAACTACTAACGGAAGGGCCTTGTTGAAAATGACAAAATACAACTTCCCCAAAAAACTAAATACAATATTAAATTAATCCCAAATAATCGGTCTATTCAATTGTGTGCCCGAGTCACATGATATAAAATGAAGGTGGGTATCCTAGGGCGGGTCACTTAATGAGGCAGAAGGGTGAGTTTGTCAGATACAATACTCTCAGGGCAAAGCTTGTGTGAGTGATACAGCGACACACCCAATAAGCCAAGCTAGCATGAGAAAAAAATCACACAGTAAATGCTCTAACTCAGCACTTTTACAGCTACAAGAACCAGATTTACAGATTCAGCAAGAGTCTCTAAGCATTGTCTTATTTTCTCATGCACTGTCTCCATTTGTACAGGCTTGTAAAACATCTTACTGGTTTACTGTTTAAAGAAAGCAAGGTCTTGTTCACTCTTAGGATAACGCATTGCGGTTTCTTGTACACAGAGTTTTCCTCTGTGGACTTTCTGCCCCTATTATACCTAGAAGGAAAATGTCAGCGTTTCTGTAGGTCTAACTGACATGGGATTAATCAGAATCCCATCCACTTTGCAGGTAATGTAAAATGCTGCGGTTTTTTGCCGTTGCATTTTCGTTGCGCCCAAAACGCAGCATATTTGCAACGTGGGGCCCTGGCCATAGGCTGGAGACACAAATTGAGCTTTTATTGTTTTTTGGGAGGATTCACTTTGATGGGTGTCTCAGTGGTTAGCATTGAAATTTTGTAGTGCAGATGTCTAAAGCCGGGTTCACTCAGGGTTTTTTGGACCAGATTTTGAGGCGGAGGCCGCCTCAGATTCCGGTCCAAAAAATGGCTAGCCGTGTCTGGATGCCAGTGCAGTGCATACAGTGCACTGGCATCCAGTCGCAACATTCCACTCCGGATTAGGCCCAAATGAATGAGCCTAGTCGGAAGGGAGTGTCGCGCCACGGACTCTGCGGCGGATTCTGCTGCAGAATCTGCGGCAAGAAAAAGCATGTTGCTTCTTTTGTCCGTGAACATTAACAAACTGCTCGTGGAAAAATGGACCCATTAAATTCAATGGGAGGCAGTTTTTTTAAGCCGGATTCTGATGCGGATTCCGCATCAAAATCCAGCCCAAAAAAAACGGTGTGAACTCAGCTTTAGGTTTCAGTCTGACCAAAGATAACATGTGCAAGGTGCTTGTATGTTCCCCCCATGTTTGTGTGGGTTTCCAACTACGCTGCAAAGATACTGAATTTAGATTGTGGACTCTATATGGGACAGTGACTGACAATGTCTGTAGAGTGCTATAGAATAAATAAATACTTGTAAATTCACCCCAATGTATGGCAAAAACCATAGGATTCTGATTTAGGTTAAGGCCCTCGGTAACTAAAACATTCCGCTTTTTTAGGCAGCATTTTTCATAGTTTTTTTCTACATTTTCCTCCATGATTTTTTTCCCCTATTAAATCTATAGGGGAAATGCTTACGATTATGTAGCTAAAATTAACATGATATTTTTTTCAAAAACACGTATTTATGATAAAATTAAATCTCATTCACATTGCAAGTATTGTAAAACGCAGCAATTTCCACTGTGTCTCTATATCAGCCTAAAACATTGTGTTTTCACGATGTGGGACCTCAACTGATCCCATCCAAAGACTTCTTGTAGGCTTATGAACATGACTATCTTATGTTAGGGTTTTAAGACGTTAATCATTTGCTCCAGCCTGCTGTTTCCCTGGCTTGTAGGTGGACTGGAGCAAAGGACTACTGCTATGTCCTTGCATATAGTTCTACCTAGATTTCCTGTTCTGCATTATAATAGTTACTGAACCTTGTACCAAGTTCCTATCTGACTGTATGTGTTTCGATAAGAATACTCTGTTACTAGGTAACAATCTAGTAGTGCTAGTCTGCGGTTTATTACTGCAGTTACAATCCCTGCTACATTTCTAGACCCTTCTAGATTCCTGTCTTGTAGGAAGTTATTCAGATACTGTATATACTACAGCAAGACATAAGTTAGACTGAGAAAGTGTCTTCAATCTTCATGAAAAAGGGAGTGATCTATGGCAGCCATCCAAGTTGAGCTGAAACAATAATTTGGAACGTCTGCTGTGTACACACCCAATAGAAAACAGAAGCTGTTTCATATTTTGATGAGTCTTTAGTTTCCTCATTCTGTAAAGAAGAAATTTATATGTCAACATTAAAATTCATAATTCACATCATACTCCATATAGTCTCGACAGACAGGGGATTATAGGCATGATACAATTTGTTTTACATGCCATGAAGCACAGAGGTGTGACTAGGGCTGGGCAGAAGAAGAGGGCAGCCACAGCATTTTAGAGGTAGTATATAGGGCATAATATCAACAACAACTAGGCGGGGGATGGGGAAGTTGTGCACATGATCATATAAACTTGCAATAAGGGCAGTGGTATAGCTTATGGCTGTACCAGCTTTGTGCCTGGCATTGTAAGGTGTGATTCTCTATAGGTGCACATATTCCATTGCACTGCCATACTTGTGTCTGACAATGAAGCTTGAAATAATCTTCACTACTGTATGCTATCAATACGACCAACAAGACTAATACTACTAAAAATCAGTAGAACTTGCCCTAGATTGGTTGTTGTTAGTAGGTAAAGCAAATATGTCAGTGTGTGGCTTTTAAGTGGAAAAAGCAAGATGGGAAAAAATCAGCTAGCAGAAAAAATCCGCTATTGCTTCCCATTGAAATGAATAGGAGGCAGATTTCAGGTGGAACTTGAAGCGGATTCTGCATTAAAATCTGCATCAAATTCAGTGCCAAATTCCTACATGTGAACATACCCCTATAGTGGTAGAACAAATCAATGACTATACAACTCTTGCGGTATGATGCAGGGTAAACAGGTGCAATGGAGGGATGAACTTGGTCTGCCACTGTCCAAACGTTCACTCACCGTGAAGACATTCTCCATAACATTATTTCACCTACAGTAGTCTGAACTATTAACATCAGACACAAAGGGTTCACCAGTTCCCCATGGGGCAACAGAAATCTGGATTCATTTGATCAGGTTATATTTACACTGTACAGTGGTCCAATGTTTGCATTCTTTTACCCAGAAAAATTTGGCTTTTCCTTTTTCCCATAGATATCAATGGCTCTCTAACTAGTTGTCTGCTGTTATAGCCCATCTGTGCTAAGGAATGACACATACATTTGCAATGAGCTTGACAATGTGCTTTAATTTTCAACATCTTCCTCTGTTCCCCTCCATTTAGTTGTTTCCATGGATCTAGAGAAGTACTAGCTTGTACTCATGTGTATATCGTGCTTTGGTTGTGATATTGGTGGTTTAATATATTTCCATGGCCGCTGGATAAACTTATTCACATCAGCAACAGTTTCCAGTGCAATTTTGCTGATGGCTGCAGTATGCTATACATTTGGAGGCTGAAGATTTAGGGCTTGTGCATATGGTGGTGTTAGGGAGAATATCTCCATATACTAGAAGTCTGACAAAGCCAGTACTGAGTGGTTGGAGGCTGTACAACTCAAAAATGTGCAGATCATAAAAGATTAATGATCTGTATAAATGGAATTCAAACAACATTACCATTTCACTCTATTTTTGCAAGAAAAACCCTACAGACAAATCGACTTTGATGGTAAAAAATTGTCTTCAGTAGAAACTCCCGGCTCCTCCTTCGAGATATCTGTGTTTATATATGAATCACTGTGATGTTGTGATGCAATTCTGTCTTACTAGAAAGGTGTGGTTAGACCAAGAGACTGGCGAGAAAAGCACCTCACGTTTTCGAGATAAAAATATATATTTACGGGATAAGACGTCAACTTTCTCCAAAAACTGAGTTGTCAGTCACACTTTTGTAATGTAAAGTAAGTATCAGTACACGTTATATAAGCTCTAGATGATAAATCATTATTAAAGGGACTTCCCAGGACTCAAATATTGATGACCTGTTCTTAGGATGTCATCAATATTAGATTGATCGATACCTGGGACTCCACAGCTTAACAGACCATGAAATGTCACATTTATTAGTCACATGACCTGTTTGCAGTTTATTCCTATTCAAGTAAATGGGGTTGAGCTGCAATGCCAAGTACAGCTTTAGTACAATGTAGGTTACAGCACTTGGTAAGTGTAAGAGAGGCAGCAGCTCTCGTCCAAATATTGCGTTCTCTCCGAACAGCTGATTTATGGGTGTGCAGGGTGTTGGGTCCCCACTGATTTCATACTGGTGACTAGAGATGAGCGAACACTCTTCAGATCAGCCGATCCGAACAGCACGCTCACATAGAAGTGAATAGAAGCATCCATTCATTTCTATGGGAGCGTGCTGTGAGAGTGCTGTTCGGAACGGCTGTTCCAAACAGTGTTCGCTCATCTCTACAGGTGACCTATCCAAATAGAATAGAAAATAGACCACTATTCTAGGTGGTCCCTTAGCAAATTTTGCTTTGGGGCCCAAGAGCTTCAAGCTACACCTCTGCCTGTGGGTAGTCAACAAGCTTAAAGAAGACTTTGACATGTTTGTCATAAAAGATGACTTCCAAGAGAAAAATATTCAACATGTCATCTATGGCCAAAAAGAACACTCCAGTATCTTACTTATAGGTGTAGCAGCCATCAGAGCATTAGGTTACATCCTTAAGGGCTACACCACAGACACTTTGTGATGACAGCCTTCAGATTTGGAAATGAAGTTGACCTGCACACCCTAACTACAGAGAGGCGCCTGTGGAGGATTTGTTCTAGACTGAATACATTTTTAGAAAAATCACTCACTGAAGTATGCAATGTTTAGCCCATGTACTTCTAATACATAAAAAATGTTCAGGCAAGAGCAGTCAATAGGGTAGTATTTTAGTACCGCCACTTGGTTGGCGGTATATTTCTCTCAAATGCAGTGTTATCATCGAGACTAAAGTCATCATGTACATTAAAGGGATCCTATAATTAAAACGCTATTTTTTTGACTAACACATAGGAATAGCCTTAAGAAGGGCTATTCTTCCTCTACTCTTAGATGGATTCTCCACGCCACTGTTCTGTACAAATCCCGGTTTTCGCTGGTATGTAAATGAGTTCACTCGCAGCACTAGGGGCGGTCCCCAACACTCAAACAGCACTGGGGGCGTCCCCAATGCTGCAAGAGAACTCTCCAGCGCCGCCTCCATCTTCTTCAAGAACGGCCTCTTCACGCATCTTCTTCCGGCGCTGGAAGTCAAACTTCTAGACTTCGAGCCTCAGGCAGAGCCAACTGCGCATGCCCAAGAAAAATGGCACACAGTAAGTAAGAGGCCATCTTCTTGTGGCCTGTGGGCATGCACAGTTGGCTCTGCCCGAGGTCTAGAAGTTTGACCACCAGCGCCCGAAGAAGACACGTGAAGAGGCCGTTCCTGAAGAAGATGGAGATTTCTCTCGCAGCATTGGGGACACCACCAGTGCTGTTTGAGCACTGGGGCTTGTCCCTAGTGCTGCGAGAGAACTCATTTGCATACCGACGAAAACTGTGATTTCTACCGAACAGCGCCACGGAGAAGACATCTAAAGGTGTCTAGTCACATTTAAAGGTGTTAGTCACAAAAAAATTGTGTTTTAATGATAGGATCCCTTTAAAGTGAACATGTCACATGGAGAGACTGAAGGCAGCATGTTATAGGGCAGGAGGTGCTGAGAAGATTGATGTATGATTTTGTGAGCAAAGATTCAGTATATTCTTTCATTTAACTATTGAAAAGTTTTATTTTTCTATGCTGAGGAGTCAAGTAGGCGGTCCTATCAGTGACTGACAGCTATCTCTGTATGCACAATCATATAGAGGAGGTGTCAGTCACAACTAGGCCCACTTCCTTTACTTTGTAACAGAGAGCAGATATTTCAATTAATACATGACAGATAATACTGAAATTTCCCACAACATTATGTATCAATCTGCTCAGCTCCTCCTGCTCTATAACATGCACTTTTCATGTGACAGGCTTCCATATATAACTTCATACCCGTTACCATTAAAGCCAGTTAAGATATTGATGAATCTGATTACTTCAATACATTAAAGGTTTCTATGACAATACGACAGCTAAGACAACAGGAAACATTCTCTGTGTAGTGGAGGCCCAGACTCCGGGCCTAAGGGCGCAATAGCTGAACAAGCTCTATCACGTGTAGTATATATGCAGCTCACGCAGTGCTTGTAGGTAAGAATACCTACATATATATGAAGTGTAGCCGAGCATGGCAAGAAACAACTTTCACAATGGACTTTATAGATATCTTCAGGTAATTCTGCGGGTTATTGTTTTTGTTTTACTGGAATACTATACCATGAAGTATACTACACTATATTGTCTAGGAATAAAAAGTGAAAGTTGCCAACTTTATTCACTGGTATAAAGGCTTATATACATGACCATAGTAATATCATGGCTAAACTAAACAGAACTAAATAATACATGAAACATGCAGGATTTTGTCTGTATCTAGCTCAGAAGTGATAGCAGTATTTTTTATTTTGTTCATGTTATTTCTGTTTTTCATTTGTATTTTCATGTTCTATTTTCAGACGAGAATCCATAAGGCTGGAATTCTATATATTATTGCGGCAGTTTTGTAGCAGTTGTTGGTGCAGGTTGTAGCCTTGCAATGCTGGAGTCCTACGCTCAAAGCAAATGCCAACATCTGCAAGGACTTCATATGTTCTACCCATGGTTCAAAGAAATACTGACGGGGAGCTTAGATTGTGAGCCCTATATGGGACAGTGTTGACAAAATCTGGAATATGATGGCGCTATATAAGTGAGATCAATCATTTTATCCATTGAGCGAAAACTGCAGTCCACAAGATTGCATACAACTCAATGCATTCATCTGGTGTACAGCCGGAACTCAGTAATTAAAAATCAACAAAAATTCATAGTATAGTCCTGGCCTAAAGCTTTTTTCACATGTTTTTTCCAAGTTTTTATTGTCTTATAAAAAGCACCTCCCATTTCTAGAATTTTAATGTTGTTTTTGCAATAAATTCCATGCCGTTTTTTTTCTTTATTTTGTAACTCTTAAAACACTGTATATTTCAAGTCCTATTTTAAAACCAATGGAAATAACAAAATAAAAAACTTCTACCTAGAGCATAGAAATAAATTTCCTGCACTCAAATTTGTGCGCATACTTGGTTTTCTGAATTACCGGCAGGCACAAGCCGGCCGACACACTATTCTCCCATGTGTTCCACAGTGGAATGCACGACTTCCGGTCGCGGCACTTGCGAACCGGAAGTGGCCTTTATTCATTCACTGGAGGACTCCTGGAAGCGCTACTGACACAGGGAAACCTGTGGATCCACTGTTCACCACCAATGCACTCCTCTTTCTCCCTATCTATTCCCCTATTATGTCGGGGGGCGCTGGGTGCCTTTGGACTTGGGGCCACGCCCCTTTAGGGGCAGGGCTCCCGGTCTGACGGCTCTTGGCGCCAAAAAACCCTATTTAACCCCATACGTCCTCATCTCCATTACCCCATCTGATCTGGATACCTTTAAGCTTCCACCTTCCACAATACTCTACCGGTAAGATTGTATAGGATTTGTTATATTGTTATATTCATAGGACACAGCATTTTGTCTAGCAAGCTGGGCACCATTCCTCAGTACAAGTATGATGGCATATCCTATTTGGCTTGGCAGTATATCATGATTTTCAATATGTTTATTGTACCCTGTTTGTGCATACTCTGTTATTGTTTGCTGATCAAATGGTGTTATTATTTAATACCCTAACTAAGCTGCCCAGATCTGTACATGTCTTAATATATCCTATACCATTTGGGCTATATACTTAACACCAATTGATTGTATCGTTGTCTATTATTATTATTGTTTATATATCCTGTCTATATGATGGAATCACTGATATTATGTTAATTGGTTTATATTTCTTTTGTATTTTAAGATAAACTGAAGAAAGTCTGTATATGACCGAAACGTTTTTGTCGGATGTAAATAAAAGTTCACAATATTTGGAAGCACAAATTTGAGTGCAGGAAATTTATTTCTTTGTATTATGGCTATGAGAAGCCTTTTCCTGGCACCAAACGTCTTGACCGAGTGACGGTACATTAAGATTAGTAAGGTCTGTTTCTACCTAGAGCATGTTGTATGCTTTGCATTTAATAATGAACTATAGATTTTAAAGTAGCAACTGGATGTATAAAAAATAATTAAAAAAAAAAAAGCCCAGTATTCTGGCTTTTGGGGATTCCAATCCATTCTTAACTCTAAATATGGGGTACATACTGTATATAGAAGTTTATTACAAGTGCCTGAATGCAGTCTATTAAACTGTGTAAAATGGTGCAAAACTAGAAAATGTATAGATTTCCCAATTTAAGATTAGTGCTATACGATGATCCTGAAAGCAACACTCATTGCGGGGGACAAGCATCATGCTCTCACTATGCTACACTGTAGCATAAGAAAAGTGAATGGGGTTGTGTTGCGACTTGCAGGTTACCATGACCATAACACTACAGTCGTAAGAGAACTCACCTTGTATTTATTGCCCCTTGCAACCTGTGAGACCAAGGTGACCCCATTCACCTTCACTATGTTGCATATTGAAAGTGTGATCCTTAGTAGTGTCATCGGTGTTGCAGCCAGGGTCGCAGTATAACCGTAGCCTAAACCACAATTTCACTCATAAAGCCATTATATTGCCAGACATTTTCCATTTTATATGGTGGATATAAAAATAATTAAGATGCTGAATGTGGTAACAGTGCACAAACTGGAATGTAGTAAATAAAGATAAAATCTGAATTTAAGAAAAATCTACATTACAGTCCTATGAAAAAGTTTGGGCACCCCTATTAATCTTAATCATTTTTAGTTCTAAATATTTTGGTGTTTATAACAGCCATTTCAGTTTGATATATCTAATAACTGATGGACACAGTAATATTTCAGGATTGTAATGAGGTTTATTGTACTAACAGAAAATGTGCAATATGCATTAAACCAAAATTTGACCGGTGCAAAAGTATGGGCACCTCAACAGAAAAGTGACATTAATATTTAGTAGATCCTCCTTTTGCAAAGATAACAGCCTCTAGTCGCTTCCTGTAGCTTTTAATCAGTTCCTGGATCCTGGATAAAGGTATTTTGGACAAACAATTCAAGTTCAGTTAAGTTAGATGGTCGCCGAGCATGGACAGCCCGCTTCAAATTATCCCACAGATGTTCAATGATATTCAGGTCTGGGGACTGGGATGGCCATTCCAGAACATTGTAATTGTTCCTCTGCATGAATGCCTGAGGATTTGGAGCGGTGTTTTGGATCATTGTCTTGCTGAAATATCCATCCCCGGCGTAACTTCAACTTCGTCACTGATTCTTGAACATTATTCTCAAGAATCTGCTGATACTGAGTGGAATCCATGCGACTCTCAACTTTAACAAGATTCCCGATGCCGGCATTGGCCACACAGCCCCAAAGCATGATGGAACCTCCACCAAATTTTACAGTGGGTAGCATGTGTTTTTCTTGGAATGCTGTTTCTTTTTGGACGCCATGCATAACGCCTTTTTTTTATACCCAAACAACTCAATTTTTGTTTCCAAAATGAAGCTGCCTTGTCCAAATGTGCTTTTTCATACCTCAGGCAACTCTATTTGTGGCGTACGTGCAGAAACGGCTTCTTTCTCATCACTCTCCCATACAGCTTCTCCTTGTGCAAAGTGCGCTGTATAGTTGACCGATGCACAGTGACACCATCTGCAGCAAGATGATGCTGCAGCTCTTTGGAGGTGGTCTGTGGATTGTCCTTGACTGTTCTCACCATTCTTCTTCTCTGCCTTTCTGATATTTTTCTTGGCCTGCCACTTCTGGGCTTAACAAGAACTGTCCCTGTGGTCTTCCATTTCCTTACTATGTTCCTCACAGTGGAAACTGACAGGTTAAATCTCTGAGACAACTTTTTGTATCCTTCCCCTGAACAACTATGTTGAACAATCTTTGTTTTCAGATCATTTGAGAGTTGTTTTGAGTAGCCCATGATGCCACTCTTCAGAGGAGATTCAAATAGGAGATCAACTTGCAATTGGCCACCTTAAATACCTTTTCTTATGATTGGATACATCTGGCTATGAAGTTCAAAGCTCACTGAGGTTACAAAACCAATTTTGTGCTTCAGTAAGTCAGTAAAAAGTAGTTAGGGGAATTCAAATCAATAAAATAAGGGTGCCCATACTTTTGCACCGGTCAAATTTTAGTTTAATGCATATTGCACATTTTCTGTTAGTACAATAGACCTCATTTCAATCCTGAAATATTACTGTGTCCATCAGTTATTAGATATATCAAACTGAAATGGCTGTTGCAAACACCAAAATATTTAGAACAAAAAATGATTAAGATTAATAGGGGTGCCCAAACTTTTTCATAGGACTGTATGATACATTAAATATAAGTGCAACACAAATAATATCGCTGCCAATATAAACACACAATAAGTCATTTGGTTTCCTTCCAGAAAAACCTGAAGAGTTCCTTTGTTTGCCCTTTTCAGACAGATGAAAAGTAGCTCAGACATCAACATTTGTCAATGGGGTTTCTATAGGAAGAGTAAAAAGAACTTTCTATTGTTATGCAGACAAGTCAAACATGTCAATCTCTTCCATTCCATCAGATAAACTTTTTTCCCTTGCTTCTCTATTGAGAGCTTTCCACTACTTCTCTTCTTCTTATTGTGTACCAAGTAGGGGGCCTTATTACTTTTCTGTTGGAAAAAAACAGTCTGTGTTGGTTTACTTTGCTGCAGTTAATGTCCGGAGCTGTCATCCTATGACAGATGACAGCAACGGACATTAACAACCATAGTGAGAACGTCCTTTTACCCAGTAAGCTCTAAGAGTCTTTCCTGTTGAGTAAAGATCGATCACCATTTTGTCAGACTATATCATAACTCAGGTAGGTTCTTAAGGTTTTATTAATACCAGAATAGCCAGGTGTTATGCCCAACTGGTCTCCCAGCTGGCAAGTCAACCTTCTTAGTTCCACTTTCACCAAGACCATGTGCCAGCTGCGACTTGTATGAAGAATTAACCACATGTGAACTATTAAAAAAAAGACAGATGTCAATAATAAAATAAACAACATAGCAGCAACTATAAAATGGAGGAGGGTGGCAGAGAAGGTCTTGCTCAAATAAAAAGGGGAAAGGCTTAGACTGCCAGGAAAAAGGAAGGGGCAGGGGAGAAACAAGGGGAGGAACCCCCTCCATTGGCCAGCTGAACATGTGAGGGGGAGGTTACTATTTTGCCCACTGACCAAGGTGGAGGAAATGTGAGGAAACCAACACCCCTGAGAGAAAGGAGGGATACCAAAATGATAGCAAGCCAATTGTCAGAGGGCACCACAGTCTGGCATCCAACAGGTGTAAAGCTGGGTGCACTTGTGTAAGTGAGATAGAAACCCTCAGACTGAGTAAGCCAAGCAAGATAAACACACGTACAAGAATCAGACTGGGCAGTCGTACGATTTATTTGCATTTGCTCATGGCATACTATTTCATACAAGCTGCTCTGTATGTTTGTCCATGACTTTCCATAGACACATATGATCATACACTCAGCATGTATAGACAAATCTCTATGTAAATGTATGTATTACAATTACGTGCATCGATTTTGCTTTACTGTAGTTGTCTTGGCATGTTAATAGCCTACATGGCTTCTTGTAAATATACCGGTTAGTGGAAAAGTTTGTGTTAAACTAGTAAGCAAAATGCAAACAAACAGCACACTCGGTATCTTATCTATCTCGCACTGTGGTGTACTTGTATGCAGCTATGTGTGACATAACAACAATGGATCTCTTCTCTGTTTCTACAGGAGTGGTTTGGCTTTTCTGGGTGGTAGCATATTTTCTCAGTGTGCAGAATGTTGATATTAGGCCACACCTGTCCCCTCCCAATATTTTGCTGTGTGTGTGCACAGGCTGTTCCCTCTGCGCCTTGCTCAGATAATTGCACAGGAGGAACCAGACAAGTACCTGGAATAAAAAATGTGACACAAGTATTTTATAGGCTTATGAGCTACACAAACAGGTAATGCTGAAAGAATCCCCCTTCCTAAGATATTAGCAGACTAATGTAAGCACAGTCAGCTTTAGTCATATGGAAGTCACAGTATAGACGTATGAGACTGCCAAAAGCAGAACTGTTTAAAATAATCTTCACACTTTTTAATATGCATAAGCAAAAATGATTGACACAATCTTAAAGGGATATTCCCACAGTTAACTCCAAGAGGGTCAAAGAGAAATAGCAATAGACATGCATACTTAGATCTGCACAATACTGCAATAGATATGATTTGTGAGAGGTGGAACCAAACTGTATGAAATATTCTAAAACTATCTTGTAGATTTCTTGGGTTCAAATAACACACCACAATTCACATTGCAGAAAAAGCAGCGTTTTTGTTGAAGATTTTACTGCATTATTTTGAGATACAGTCCAGCTTGGCTTAAAAAGGAATGGGAAATATACAGGAAGATCTTATACATAACACTGTCGCTAAATCCACTACTGACTCAGGCCCGGTTAACATCTGTGTTCGGGTTTCCGTTCAGGGAGTTCGCTTGGGGACACCCCCGAACGGAAACATATACACATAAAAAAGCATTTACCTAAGGAAACCCACGGACCCATAGACTACATAATGCATACCTCCCAACCGTCCCGCAGTCCACGGGACATTCATGGATTCAGTGTCCTGTCCCAGTCGGCGGGAGGTATGTCCCAGTTTCAACTCATCTGCGTCCTCCAGATGCAGATGAGTTGGATACATACGAGAGTAAAGCAGAAGTTGTCACAGCTCAGCTCCTGCTTTACCGTTGCGCTCCGGCTAGTGGATGTGTAAGCGCAATGTGATGACGTCACTCACATCGCACCTACAACTCTGTGAGTGAGACTGCAGAGAGAGCTGCAGGGTAAGGGTAAGTATTTTTTTGTGTTAAACATTGAGGGGGAACATAATGAAGGGGGCCATGAAACTGGGGGCAGATAAAGGGCGGGAGAACGGCATGAAACTGGGGCAGAGATGGAGGGAGGACTTGAAACTGGGGGCAGAGATGGAGGGGGGGACATGAAACTGGGGGCAGAGATGGAGGGGGGAGCCATGAAACTGGGGGCAGAGATGGAGAGGGGGACATGAAACTGGGGCAGAGATGGGGGCACATGAAACTGGGGAAGAGATGGAGGGGGGCATGAAACTGGGCGTAGAGATGGAGGGGGCATGAAACTGTGGGCAGAGATGGAGGGGAGACATGAAACTGGGGGCAGAGATGGGGAACATGAAACTGGGGGCAGATGGAAGGGTGACATGACACCGGGGGCAGATGGAAGGGTGACATGAAACCGGAGGCAGAGGTTTGGGGACATGAAACTGGGCGCAGGTGAAGGGGGTATATGAAACTGGGGGAGAGCTGGAGGAATGGATGAATGAGAATGGGCAGAGTCAACATAAAAGTGGGTGGAGCTAAATTTGTCACCCTCTTTCTGTTCTTCAAAAGTTGGGAGGTATGTATAATGGGGTCCATGTGGCTTCTGCTCGGTTTCCGCATTAAAAATGTGGAGAGAAAAGTGCTGCTTGCATCATAGTATCCTACTAAAAAAGCTGATGCAAAGGGGTGATGATCAAAGTGTTAGGCTACCTGTGCATTAACTGAAAGAACAGGCGGGACAGCACATATCTGATATCTGTTTGCTGCTTGTGTCTCCATGAACCTATTAATTTCAAGTTTTGAGCCTGGGTCACAAAAAGGATGAAAACAGGATCTGTCTGGCGTTTTCTGCAGACTCTTGGAACAATAATAATACATGGGCATGTGTATGAAGCCATAGAAAATAATAAGCCATGTGCTAGCCGCTAAAAACATGGCTGAGAAACCCTGAGAAATCACACATGTGCATGGAGCCTTATATTGCTGAACAGTAAATGGAAATAGCCTCAATGTGCATCTGTTGGGTGGGACAAAATATATTTATTGTCACACTTGTGAGTTTCACATTTATTTCAGCGTGATTCAACTGAGGACAGTATAAAGCCAATTTCTACCTGAAGCAGAAGTCTTCTTCAGAAATTCTGTCTAGATTTTTTTGCTTTTACAGCTTCTTCCAAATGTAGAACAGTCATAGAATTATTCCTTGAATTACTAAACCTAATGACTAGAGATGAGCGAACAGTGTTCTATCGAACTCATGTTCGATCGGATATTAGGCTGTTCGGCATGTTCGAATCGAATCGAACACCGCGTGGTAAAGTGCGCCATTACTCGATTCCCCTCCCACCTTCCCTGGCGCCTTTTTTGCTCCAATAACAGCGCAGGGTAGGTGGGACAGGAACTACGACACCGGTGACGTTGAAAAAAGTAGGCAAAACCCATTGGCTGCCGAAAACATGTGACCTCTAATTTAAAAGAACAGCGCCGCCCAGCTTCGCGTCATTCTGAGCTTGCAATTCACCGAGGACGGAGGTTTCCGTCCAGCTAGCTAGGGCTTAGATTCTGGGTAGGCAGGGACAGGCTAGGATAGGAAGGAGAAGACAACCAACAGCTCTTGTAAGAGCTAAATTCCAGGGAGAAGCTTGTCAGTGTAACGTGGCACTGACGGGCTCAATCGCCGCAACCCAGCTTTCCCAGGATCCTGAATGGAATACACTGTCAGTGTATTCCCGTATACCCGATATATACCCCGATACCCGTTCCAACGGTGTGCCCCCCCACCTTCACCCCAGAAATACCCTGCAAGTCCCCTAGCAATAGAATTGGGGCTATATACACCCACAATTTTTACTACTGGTATACAGTGCCATTGTCTGACTGGGAATTCAAAGAATATATTGGGAATACAAATACCCTCATTTCTTGCTACTGCCATATAGTGCCAGTTTCTGACTGGGAATTCAAAGAATATATTGGGGTTACGTGCACCCACAATTTTTACTACTGGTATACAGTGCCATTGTCTGACTGGGAATTCAAAGAGTATATTGGGAATACAAATACCCTCATTTCTTGCTACTGCCATATAGTGCCAGTTTCTGACTGGGAATTCAAAGAATATATTGGGGTTACGTGCACCCACAATTTTTACTACTGGTATACAGTGCCATTGTCTGACTGGGAATTCAAAGAATATATTGGGGTTATAAATACCCTCATTTCTTGCTACTGCCATATAGTGCCAGTTTCTGACTGGTAATTCAAAGAATATATTGGGGTTACGTGCACCCACAATTTTTACTACTGGTATACAGTGCCATTGTCTGACTGGGAATTCAAAGAATATATTGGGAATACAAATACCCTCATTTCTTGCTACTGCCATATAGTGCCAGTTTCTGACTGGGAATTCAAAGAATATATTGGGGTTACGTGCACCCACAATTTTTACTACTGGTATACAGTGCCATTGTCTGACTGGGAATTCAAAGAATATATTGGGGTTATAAATACCCTCATTTCTTGCTACTGCCATATAGTGCCAGTTTCTGACTGGTAATTCAAAGAATATATTGGGGTTACGTGCACCCACAATTTTTACTACTGGTATACAGTGCCATTGTCTGACTGGGAATTCAAAGAGTATATTGGGAATACAAATACCCTCATTTCTTGCTACTGCCATATAGTGCCAGTGTCTGACTGGTAATTCAAAGAATATATTGGGGTTACGTGCACCCACAATTTTTACTACTGGTATACAGTGCCATTGTCTGACTGGGAATTCAAAGAATATATTGGGGTTATAAATACCCTCATTTCTTGCTACTGCCATATAGT
This sequence comes from Leptodactylus fuscus, assembly GCF_031893055.1. Taxonomy (NCBI): domain Eukaryota; kingdom Metazoa; phylum Chordata; class Amphibia; order Anura; family Leptodactylidae; genus Leptodactylus; species Leptodactylus fuscus. The sequence goes on along the minus strand of NC_134268.1, from coordinate 64,436,064 downwards.
GCCAGTTTCTGACTGGTAATTCAAAGAATATATTGGGGTTACGTGCACCCACAATTTTTACTACTGGTATACAGTGCCATTGTCTGACTGGGAATTCAAAGAGTATATTGGGAATACAAATACCCTCATTTCTTGCTACTGCCATATAGTGCCAGTTTCTGACTGGTAATTCAAAGAATATATTGGGGTTACGTGCACCCACAATTTTTACTACTGGTATACAGTGCCATTGTCTGACTGGGAATTCAAAGAATATATTGGGGTTATAAATACCCTCATTTCTTGCTACTGCCATATAGTGCCAGTTTCTGACTGGTAATTCAAAGAATATATTGGGGTTACGTGCACCCACAATTTTTACTACTGGTATACAGTGCCATTGTCTGACTGGGAATTCAAAGAGTATATTGGGAATACAAATACCCTCATTTCTTGCTACTGCCATATAGTGCCAGTGTCTGACTGGGAATTCAAAGAATATATTGGGGTTACGTGCACCCACAATTTTTACTACTGATATACAGTGCCATTGTCTGACTGGGAATTCAAAGAATATATTGGGGTTATAAATACCCTCATTTCTTGCTACTGCCATATAGTGCCAGTTTCTGACTGGTAATTCAAAGAATATATTGGGGTTACGTGCACCCACAATTTTTACTACTGGTATACAGTGCCATTGTCTGACTGGGAATTCAAAGAGTATATTGGGAATACAAATACCCTCATTTCTTGCTACTGCCATATAGTGCCAGTGTCTGACTGGGAATTCAAAGAATATATTGGGGTTACGTGCACCCACAATTTTTACTACTGGTATACAGTGCCATTGTCTGACTGGGAATTCAAAGAATATATTGGGGTTATAAATACCCTCATTTCTTGCTACTGCCATATAGTGCCAGTTTCTGACTGGTAATTCAAAGAATATATTGGGGTTACGTGCACCCACAATTTTTACTACTGGTATACAGTGCCATTGTCTGACTGGGAATTCAAAGAGTATATTGGGAATACAAATACCCTCATTTCTTGCTACTGCCATATAGTGCCAGTTTCTGACTGGTAATTCAAAGAATATATTGGGGTTACGTGCACCCACAATTTTTACTACTGGTATACAGTGCCATTGTCTGACTGGGAATTCAAAGAATATATTGGGGTTATAAATACCCTCATTTCTTGCTACTGCCATATAGTGCCAGTTTCTGACTGGTAATTCAAAGAATATATTGGGGTTACGTGCACCCACAATTTTTACTACTGGTATACAGTGCCATTGTCTGACTGGGAATTCAAAGAGTATATTGGGAATACAAATACCCTCATTTCTTGCTACTGCCATATAGTGCCAGTGTCTGACTGGGAATTCAAAGAATATATTGGGGTTACGTGCACCCACAATTTTTACTACTGGTATACAGTGCCATTGTCTGACTGGGAATTCAAAGAGTATATTGGGAATACAAATACCCTCATTTCTTGCTACTGCCATATAGTGCCAGTTTCTGACTGGGAATTCAAAGAATATATTGGGGTTACGTGCACCCACAATTTTTACTACTGGTATACAGTGCCAATTTCTAACTAGGAATTCAAAATGCGCAAGGCTCCCGGAAAGGGACGTGGACGAGGCCGTGGGCGAGGTCGGGGGAATGGTTCTGGGGAGCAAGGTAGCAGTGAAGCCACAGGGCGTCCCGTGCCTACTCCTGTGGGGCAGCAAGCATTGCGCCACTCCACAGTGCCAGGGTTGCTTGCCACATTAACTAAACTGCAGGGTACAAACCTTAGTAGGCCCGAGAACCAGGAACAGGTCTTGCAATGGCTGTCAGAGAACGCTTACAGCACATTGTCCAGCAGCCAGTCAGACTCTGCCTCCTCTCCTCCTATTACCCAACAGTCTTGTCTTCCTTCCTCCCAAAATTCCGAAGCTTTACAGAACAATAACCCAAACTGTCCCTGCTCCCCAGAGCTGTTCTCCGCTCCTTTCATTGTCCCTCAACCTGCCTCTCCACGTCACGATTCCACGAACCTAACAGAGGAGCATCTGTGTCCAGATGCTCAAACACTAGAGTCTCCTCCATCTCCGTTCGATTTGGTGGTGGATGACCAGCAACCCACCCTCATCGGCGATGATGTGACGCAGTTGCCGTCAGGGCATCCAGTTGACTGGCGCATTGTGCGGGAGGAGGAGATGAGACAGGAGTTGGAAGAGGAAGTGGTGGATGATGAGGACACTGACCCGACCTGGACAGGGGGGATGTCAAGCGGGGAAAGTAGTGTGGATGTTGAGGCAGGTGCAGCACCAAAAAGGGTAGCTAGAGGCAGAGGCAGAGGTCAGCAGCTTAGGCGAAGCCAGGCCACACCCGGAATCTCCCAAGATGTTCCAGTTCGTACCCAGCCCCGAAAAACTCCCACCTCGAGGGCACGTTTCTCGAAGGTGTGGAGTTTTTTCAAGGAATGCGCCGAGGACAGATATAGTGTTGTCTGCACAATTTGCCTCTCGAAATTGATTAGGGGCTCTGAGAAGAGCAACCTGTCCACCACTTCAATGCGCCGTCATTTGGAATCCAAGCACTGGAATCAGTGGCAGGCAGCAACGGCAGGACAAAGGCCGCCTGCCGTTCACGCCACTGCCACTGCCTCTGCCTCTGCCTCTGCCACTGCCACTGCTGACTGTGCTGGCGATGCACTCCAGAGGACGAGCCAGGACACCACTTCATCTGCCTCCGCCACTTTGTTGACTTCTACCTCATCCTCCCCTGGTCCTGTCTTATCTCCTTCTCCTGCACCATCAAAGGCACCATCAGGCGTTTCTTTACAACAACCCACCATCTCTCAGACATTGGAGCGGCGGCAGAAATACACTGCTAACCACCCACACGCGCAAGCCTTGAACGCCAACATCGCTAAACTGCTGGCCCAGGAGATGTTGGCGTTCCGGCTTGTTGAAACTCCCGCCTTCCTGGACCTGATGGCAACTGCGGCACCTCGCTATGCCGTCCCTAGCCGTCACTACTTCTCCCGGTGTGCCGTCCCCGCCTTGCACCAGCACGTGTCACTCAACATCAGGCGGGCCCTTAGTTCCGCGCTTTGCACAAAGGTCCACTTGACCACCGACGCGTGGACAAGTGCATGCGGACAGGGACGCTACATTTCACTGACGGCACACTGGGTGAATGTAGTTGAGGCTGGGACTGCTTCCCAAACTGGCCCGGTGTACCTCGTCTCCCCGCCTAACATTCCTGGCAGGGACACGAGAAGAACACCCCCCTCCTCCTCCTCCTCTACCGCCTCCTCCTCCGCCACCGCCTCCTCCTCCGCCACCGCCTCCTCCTCCGCTGTTAGATTGACCCCAGCTACGAGTTGGAAACGTTGCAGCACTGGCGTTGGTAGACGTCAGCAGGCTGTGCTGAAGCTGATCAGCTTGGGGGACAGACAGCACACTGCCTCCGAGGTGAGGGATGCCCTCCTCGATGAGACGGCAATATGGTTTGAGCCGCTGCACCTGGGCCCAGGCATGGTCGTTTGTGATAACGGCCGGAACCTGGTAGCAGCTCTGGAGCTTGCCGGACTCCAACATGTTCCATGCCTGGCCCACGTCTTCAACCTAGTGGTGCAACGTTTCCTAAAGAGCTACCCCAATGTTCCAGAGCTACTGGTGAAAGTGCGGCGCATGTGCGCCCACTTTCGCAAGTCGACAGTAGCCGCTGCTAGCTTAAAATCTCTCCAGCAACGCCTGCATGTGCCACAACACCGGCTTTTGTGCGACGTCCCCACACGCTGGAACTCAACGTTTCAGATGTTGAATAGAGTGGTTGAGCAGCAGAGACCTTTGATGGAATACCAGCTACAAAACCCTAGGGTGCCACAAAGTCAGCTGCCTCAGTTTCACATCCATGAGTGGCCATGGATGAGAGACCTTTGTGACATCCTACGGGTCTTTGAGGAGTCCACAAGGAGGGTGAGCTCTGAGGATGCGATGGTGAGCCTTACAATCCCGCTCTTGTGTGTTCTGAGAGAATCCCTGATTGACATCAGGGATAACTCAGATCACACAGAGGAGTTAGGGATAGCATCCGATCCGTCACAGCTGGAGAGTAGGTCCACACATCTGTCCGCTTCACTGCGTTTAATGGAGGAGGAGGAGGAGGAGGAGGAGGAAGAAGAGTTGTCCGATGATGTGATGGTGATACAGGAGGCTTCCGGGCAACTTCGAATCGTCCCATTGTTGCAGCGCGGATGGGTAGACATGGAGGATGAGGAGGAAATGGAGATTGAACTTTCCGGTGGGGCCAGAGGAGTCATGCCAACTAACACTGTGGCAGACATGGCTGAGTTCATGTTGGGGTGCTTTACAACCGACAAGCGTATTGTCAAAATCATGGAGGACAACCAGTACTGGATCTTTGCTATCCTTGACCCCCGGTATAAAAACAACATCTCGTCTTTTATTCCGGTAGAGGGGAGGGCCAATCGCATCAATGCTTGCCACAGGCAATTGGTGCAGAATATGATGGAGATGTTTCCAGCATGTGACAGTGGCGGCAGGGAGGGCAGTTCCTCCAGTAGGCAACCAAGTTCTCACCGGTCCACACAAACGAGGGGCACACTGTCTAAGGTCTGGGACACCTTGATGGCACCCCCTCGCCAAAGTGCCGCCACGGAGGGTCCTAGTGTCACCAGGCGTGAGAAGTATAGGCGCATGTTGCGGGAATACCTTTCCGACCACAGCCCTGTCCTCTCCGACCCCTCTGCGCCCTACACGTATTGGGTGTCGAAGTTGGACCTGTGGCTTGAACTTGCCCTATATGCCTTGGAGGTGCTGTCCTGTCCTGCCGCCAGCGTCCTATCTGAGAGGGTGTTCAGTGCAGCCGGTGGCATCATCACTGACAAGCGCACCCGTCTGTCAGCTGAGAGTGCCGACCGGCTCACTTTGATAAAAATGAACCACCACTGGATAGAGCCTTCATTTTTGTGCCCACCTGTGTAAAGCACCCCAACATGAAACTCCATGTCTGTACTCAACCTCTCCAATTCCTCCGCATCCTCATACTCATCCACCATAAGCGTTGCACAATTCTGCTAATACTAGGCTCCCTCCAACATGATTTCCCCCAACTCTGCTGGTTAGAGGCTCCCTCCACCCTGATTTCCACCAACTCTGCTGGTTAGAGGCTCCCTCCACCCTGCTTTCCCACAACTCTGCTGGTTAGAGGCTCCTTCCACCATGAATTTGCCCAAACTGGGCTGTTTAGAGGCTCCCTCCACCATGAATTGGTCCAAACTGGGCTGGTTAGAGGCTCCCTCCACCATGAATTGGTCCAAACTGGGGTGGTTAGAGGCTCCCTCCACCATTAATTGGTCCAAACTGGGCTGGTTAGAGGCTCCCTCCACCATGAATTGGTCCAAACTGGGCTGGTTAGAGGCTCCCTCCACCATGAATTGGTCCAAACTGGGGTGGTTAGAGGCTCCCTCCACCATTAATTGGTCCAAACTGGGCTGGTTAGAGGCTCCCTCCACCATTAATTGGTCCAAACTGGGCTGGTTAGAGGCTCCCTCCACCATGAATTTGCCCAAACTGGGCTGTTTAGAGGCTCCCTCCACCATTAATTGGTCCAAACTGGGCTGGTTAGAGGCTCCCTCCACAATTAATTGGTCCAAACTGGGCTAATTAGAGGCTCCCTCCACCATGAATTGGTCCAAACTGGGTTTTTTAGAGGCTCCCTCCACCATGAATTTGCCCAAACTGGGCTGTTTAGAGGCTCCCTCCACCATGAATTGGTCCAAACTGGGCTGGTTAGAGGCTCCCTCCACCATGAATTTCCCAAAACTTGGCTGTTTAGAGGCTCCCTCCACCATTAATTGGTCCAAACTGGGCTGGTTAGAGGCTCCCTCCACCATGAATTGGTCCAAACTGGGGTTTTTAGAGGCTCCCTCCACCATGAATTGGTCCAAACTTGGCTGTTTAGAGGCTCCCTCCACCATGAATTGGTCCAAACTGGGCTGGTTAGAGGCTCCCTCCACCATGAATTGGTCCAAACTGGGTTTTTTAGAGGCTCCCTCCACCATGAATTTGCCCAAACTGGGCTGTTTAGAGGCTCCCTCCACCATGAATTGGTCCAAACTGGGTTTTTTAGAGGCTCCCTCCACCATGAATTGGTCCAAACTGGGCTGGTTAGAGGCTCCCTCCACCATGAATTGGTCCAAACTGGGGTGGTTAGAGGCTCCCTCCACCATTAATTGGTCCAAACTGGGCTGGTTAGAGGCTCCCTCCACCATTAATTGGTCCAAACTGGGCTGGTTAGAGGCTCCCTCCACCATGAATTTGCCCAAACTGGGCTGTTTAGAGGCTCCCTCCACCATTAATTGGTCCAAACTGGGCTGGTTAGAGGCTCCCTCCACAATTAATTGGTCCAAACTGGGCTAATTAGAGGCTCCCTCCACCATGAATTGGTCCAAACTGGGTTTTTTAGAGGCTCCCTCCACCATGAATTTGCCCAAACTGGGCTGTTTAGAGGCTCCCTCCACCATGAATTGGTCCAAACTGGGCTGGTTAGAGGCTCCCTCCACCATGAATTTCCCAAAACTTGGCTGTTTAGAGGCTCCCTCCACCATTAATTGGTCCAAACTGGGCTGGTTAGAGGCTCCCTCCACCATGAATTGGTCCAAACTGGGCTGGTTAGAGGCTCCCTCCACCATTAATTGGTCCAAACTGGGCTGGTTAGAGGCTCCCTCCACCATGAATTTGCCCAAACTGGGCTGGTTAGAGGCTCCCTCCACCATGAATTGGTCCAAACTGGGTTTTTTAGAGGCTCCCTCCACCATGAATTTGCCCAAACTGGGCTGGTTAGAGGCTCCCTCCACCATGAATTGGTCCAAACTGGGCTGGTTAGAGGCTCCCTCCACCATGAATTTGCCCAAACTGGGCTGTTTAGAGGCTCCCTCCACCATTAATTGGTCCAAACTGGGCTGGTTAGAGGCTCCCTCCACCATGAATTTGCCCAAACTGGGCTGTTTAGAGGCTCCCTCCACCATGAATTGGTCCAAACTGGGTTTTTTAGAGGCTCCCTCCACCATGAATTGGTCCAAACTGGGCTGGTTAGAGGCTCCCTCCACCATGAATTTCCCAAAACTTGGCTGTTTAGAGGCTCCCTCCACCATGAATTGGTCCAAACTGGGCTGGTTAGAGGCTCCCTCCACCATGAATTTCCCAAAACTTGGCTGTTTAGAGGCTCCCTCCACCATGAATTGGTCCAAACTGGGCTGGTTAGAGGCTCCCTCCACCATTAATTGGTCCAAACTGGGCTGGTTAGAGGCTCCCTCCACCATGAATTGGTCCAAACTGGGTTTTTTAGAGGCTCCCTCCACCATGAATTTGCCCAAACTGGGCTGTTTAGAGGCTCCCTCCACCATGAATTGGTTCAAACTGGGCTGGTTAGAGGCTCCCTCCACCATTAATTGGTCCAAACTGGGCTGGTTAGAGGCTCCCTCCACCATTAATTGGTCCAAACTGGGCTGGTTAGAGGCTCCCTCCACCATGAATTTGCCCAAACTGGGCTGGTTAGAGGCTCCCTCCACCATGAATTGGTCCAAACTGGGTTTTTTAGAGGCTCCCTCCACCATGAATTTGCCCAAACTGGGCTGGTTAGAGGCTCCCTCCACCATGAATTGGTCCAAACTGGGGTTTTTAGAGGCTCCCTCCACCATGAATTTGCCCAAACTGGGGTGTTTAGAGGCTCCCTCCACCATGAATTTGCCCAAACTCTGCTGGTTAGAGGCTCAATCCACCCTGATTTTCAAAACAAATGTTGGTGCCAACCTCAACTTACTACAAGGGCCAAATTCACTGCTGGTGACAAGCTCTCCTCACTGCAAGTGCCAAATACACATGTTTCAAGGTGTTTTCCTACTGTCAGAGAGGTGGTATTGAGTGTGTAAAGTGTGTAGTTGTTAGGCTGTGATGTTGGGGTAATAGAGGGTCTTTGGTGTGTTAGATGCCCCCAGACATGCTTCCCCTGCTGTCCCAGTGTCATTCCAGAGGTGTTGGCATCATTTCCTGGGGTGTCATAGTGGACTTGGTGACCCTCCAGACACGGATTTGGGTTTCCCCCTTAACGAGTATCTGTTCCCCATAGACTATAATGGGGTTCGAAACCCGTTCGAACACACGAACATTGAGCGGCTGTTCGAATCGAATTTCGAACCTCGAACATTTTAGTGTTCGCTCATCTCTACTAATGACTACTAACTGCACTAACTGTGGTCTTTAACCTGGAGAGCGACATTACAGCAAATAGATGTGCAGATTGGGCCACTTAAATAGTATATTTAGCATGTATTAATTATAGTCATTGAGGACGTGAAAGATGCCATGGGATCTAGTCAGCTGTAAATTACAGGTCATCCTGATACTCCATCATCTCGGGCAGACTGCTCCCTCCACATACTTCTTGTACTATTAGTTATGCTGACTTCTTCTGGATTCTGAAGGTGAATCAGAATCTACTTGGCTAATTTTTCACTAAATATTAGGAAATAGTTCAATGGAGATTTGCTCATTTAACTAACTCATAAGGAGAATAAACCGCGTAACCTCCATCTGTAGTCTAGGATATGGCCTGTATCTTTTGCAATTGCCTGCTTGGAGGGCAGGTTAACTGATGAACTGCTCAGATATTTATTGGCCGTGTGTCTATATATAGTATATGTTATTTTTTCAGTTGGTTGGCTGATGATAGGATATGGTTTCCTGCAGCCCTCTCATGTTTGTGGTGCGGTGACAAATGAGACGTCTGTCGGGTGAATATTACAGAGGAAGTATGGAAAACTGGCAAGGCCCAGAAAACAGGTGCTAGCTGTGGGGTGGAGTGTGCTGATGGTGATACACTGTGCCACCCTGTAAGATTAGTACATACATATAAGGAAGAGGTGTGACGCCAGTGGGAAGAGTGCAAGCTGACAGCAAGAGGTGCTAGACCTGGGTGCTAGAGGTTTGTGCATGTGGTAGGCCAGGACTGGGCTACCAATGAGAGCAGGCTGCTTTCTCCAGGACAATATTGGAGAGACAGGAGGCTACTTTTTACCAATATTTATGGTACTAATATACGGACATGTTTATGCCACAAAAATTATTTATAAGCAAGGGGATACATTGCTAAACGATGGGGGTTTGACTGCTGAAGCCCCTACCATTTTTCCAAGAATGTAGGTGTTTTACTCCCATTCTGAATATAACAGTGGATGCAGAATGTGCACCCATACTACATTTATTTTTCACTCACATTGAATTGAGCAGGGCCATACATTCTGCATCCACTACTTATTTCTGAATGGAAGTAAAACAGCCTAGTTCTTAAGATCAATAGGGGTCTCTGTGGTTGGATCCCAGTTGATCAGCTATTTATTCCCCATGCTTTGGACAGGGGATAAATAACTTTCACACTATAACACCATTAAATTCTAACACTGGACTGCATGGCAAACCTACCCAAACTTTCTCCAGCAGACCTTAGCCCAAAACACAGTATATCTTGGAAGGAGGGTGAAACTGGGACATGTGCCCCAGGAGCTGGTTGTCACGGGGGAACCAACAAGCCATTTTTATATATTTAGATATAGAATAAACTGAACCATTGCCACAAATTAAATAATGCCTAGCTTCTGCTCTGCCCAAAAATCTCTACTTTCACGTGGGTCACAGCCACAGAATACTCTCTCGTGGCTCCCTCGTCCTGCTGGTGTGTTCTCCCAAATACTTAAAGGACCACTGCATACACAGACAAATCTGTCTTCAGCATATCACGGTAATCCTTAGGGTATTTAAGACACTTTCTCCTAAGGAAGCATGTCTGAGCAAAAAGGTTCCCAGCTTGCTAATTCCTGTAAAGGTGTATCTGCTACAGTATACTCGGACCTCCATATTTTGATCTTTGCCTTATTGTCAGTACCGTCTTTTCTGATTATAATACTGACCATGTGCTGACTACGCTGATCCATTGCCTGAATCACCATATTGTACGAACTCTGCCTGTCCTGACCGTTTGGGTCAACTGGGGGAAAACAGCAGACGCCCGTGGAACCCATTACAGTATAGACTGTAATGGGTTCTGCCGGGTGTCCGTCAGGTTTCTGTCACTTTTACACTGATACCACCAGAAAGAAAGGCTTCCTTGCAAAAGATTCAACACACATGTTAACCTACCCTTAGATTGTCTCTTCACCATGTCTCTGCATGTTCTCTGCATGGCACAAATTTCGCTAGAATTCTGTCACATTTTAATTAGTAAATCTCCCCCGTATCTCAGTATGACTACTAAAGTTCATAGGGTCATAGTCTAGTAACTTTATTTCTTCAGAATGGATCATTTACAGTCAGGTACCTGGTTTATTATACAAACTAATAGTACATAAATGTAGACAGCAAGAAGTCAGCATGTGTATGAGGTTATTCATGGTTGGATGGGTGACTGAGCGATACAGCAATAATGTATAAGACGAAAGAACTGTGTCATATTAATTATATTACTAACAAGAGCATTGGGATCTGTGTCACAAGGTAAACACTGAAGTAATAGTCCAGAGGTATATGCATGAAACATCACATGGTCAGAACTCATTAAAGGGGTATTCTTTCCATAAGAAATGATCCCCAACAAATGTCATCACTTCATAATCCGTGAGGACCTCCTGGACCACCTACTGTTACCTAAACAAAGGGGTATTTTTCTCTGCAACCTTTTTAATGATACTATTAAACTATTATACTATTTATTATGCTATTATACTATTACTAGCCTGTTATATTATTATATATTATACACCATGTTATATATGTTAATGCAACACAAAAACTGATAAAAAATTTGACAATGCAAATATCACATAATATTTACACTGGTATCATCTTAAGATTTAAAAACTAGTTCTTTGCTATGGTTTCAAGAAAAAGCACCAAAACACTACCTGTACCAATGACATGGGCTTTGTATTGGTTTTGCCAATACAGACCCTTTTTCCTATGAGACCTCCAGTGATCAAGAAAACAGGGGCTCAAAAGTCCCCCTGCATTCTCCGAACCAGTGTGCATATATGGACAGCACTCCATTCACTTCCGTGAAGCTTACAGGACGGCAATCTCTAGCAGAGATTACATGCGTAAAATGGAACCCATTGAAATCAATGGGAGTATTTTTTTCAGCGCTGATTCTTTACTCGAGTTATTGTGGCAAAATCAGCGCCACAAAACTCTGTGTGAATGCGCCCTAAGAGCACTGGTGCTTTATGCAGGACGCGGGGAGACTTTCAAGCAACCTTTAACACAATTTCCCATGTCAAATGTAAATTAAAAGTGCAGTATCTGTGTAACGTGTGTATTGTTTTTGTATGAATTTTCAGTTATTTCAGATTTTTATAGTTTTATCCTAGTGGTTTAGCTTCATTCCATTGCCTGCTGTGTAACATAACTGCTTAGATCTAACTATCACTTTTTTATTTGTGGAGTCATTTCTTTACAAAATAAAAATACAGACTGAAACCTACTGTGCTGGAGGCATAAACCCATATAAATTCCTGCTAAACACAACATATCATCTATATTTTTAGCAATCATGTCATGTTGGTTTATTACAAATAATTAATTTCTTGTTTTGCTGCATTCTGGGGGGGAATTTATCAATCCCTCATCACTTTGTGCAGAGCGGTTCGGGGAGAGGGGCAGGCCTCGACTGGACAGTTTTCTGGTGTGATTATAATGGAAATCTACACCAGTTCCTAACTGGTATAGATCTCCGTTCAGGAGCGTGGGCGTGCAACTAATTTGTTAAGAGATTGGAGCCTCATCATGAATAATTCTAATAAGACTGGTGGGTACTATTCCGTTATCGGGCCAGCAGCAGCGCAGTTCAGCACCAGCATGGGGACAGCAGCGGTCAGCAGCTCAGTTTACCAGCGGGAATTATAATGACATCCGAGGACTGCTGGCCCGATGCTTGTGCCCAGTAGCCAGTACATCAATGCCTTTTCCCATCCTCCTCCTCCCAGTGCTGCCCCCCAGTTCTCCTTAAATCTGCCCCATACCCTCTCTCAGCCACATGACTAGGCCGATGCTGGCTCAATAACAGAGGCCGATGCTTGTGCCCTGTGTCTAGTAGGCAGTACATCGATCGATTGATGCCCCATCCTCCTCCCAGTGCTGCCCCCCAGCTCTCCTTACATCTCCCCCGTACCCTCTCCCCGTAATAGGCCTCACCGTAAATCCTGACCAATGAACGCTACTAGTTAGTCGCCGGACTCTGCAGGAAGTTTGTCCTTCCAGCTCGCCGTAGCTTCCCCTTCCTATGGTCGGCGTCAACGCGTCCCTTGTCAGGGCCTGGATTGAACCCCAGTGTCTTTCCTTCCAGTCTCCGGTCTCGGTACCAATGCCGAGGTGAGGCCTAGTCGTGTGGCGGGTAGAGGGTATGGGGCAGATGTAAGGAAAGCTGGAGGGCAGCACTGGGAGGAGGAAGATGGGGGGGCATTGATGGACTGGCTACTTGGCACAAGCATCGGGCCAGCAGTCCTCGGATATCATTGTAATTACCACTGCTGAACTGAACTACTGACCACTGCTGTCCCCATGCTGGTGCTGAACTGCGCTGCTGCTGGCCTGATAATGGAATAGTACCGACTGGTGTATGAAATGCCAATCTTAATAAATCTGCCCCACTGTATATTGTCACAGGTTTATCCTGTCTATAAATTTACCATGAGTTTATAGCGTCTGTTTTATTTAGGCTCTGTAATAAAAAATATACTGTATATTGATGTTTTTAAAGCTGGAGCTTGTATAGGTTAGACTTCACTTCTTAATTTTTATTTCCATTTTTTTTCTGTAATGTTATTAGAACAAATAATACTGGCAGTGCTGTCTGTCATTTTTTTCATCCGTCAGATGTTGAACACCAACAGCACACAAAGGAGTGTATTAACTATATAAACAGATCTGTTGAGCTTCCATCATGGCGTCATGGTCGTAGCTATAGGGGATGCAGACATTGCAATAATTACCAAGACCATAAGAAGTCACCACTATCATAAATAGCACATGGTAAATTGTGACCCCAATACATATTTTGCACAGGAGCTCCGAAGATTCAAGTTACGCCTCTGTATAGAGTTCACCATTGTACTGCATAAATAGTGCCGCGCAATTCAATGGTATTTTGTCTAGCTTTTATTTAAAAAAAAATAAAAATCTGCAACAGAGGTTGAATGGTGAATGGAGCTTTAGAATCATTGTAAGGCTAGGTTTACATGGTATAGTTTGCAGCTGATTTTTGATTCCACCTCAAAACCAGCTCCGAATCCTGTTCAATGTTCCCATGTAATTTTGTGACCACTTCAGCAGCAGAATCTGTAGTATGAGACTCAGACTGACAAGCCTCATTTGGACACTTTTATCAATACTGTAGAAGTTTGCACTGCCTTAAACTACAAGTCCCGTTCATAGATTTAGACATATTTATGAATTTGTCATTCGGACCATCTTAAACAAGAAGTGTTTCTAGAAACTCCAAAATTCTGACTCAAATACCATCCGACTAAAAGTGTCAAGTTTCACCATGAGCAGGGTACTTGTGACAATAACGGTGTCTCACTCAGAATACACAGAGATGGGTGCAAGTAGTCAGGGTGCTAGCCCGAGTAATTCAATAAAGAAAGACTACCATACATTCATAAGTTTGTTGGTGCAATTAGTCTTATTACACCAGCAATCTTAAGGAATGTGCAGTAGATTTCCTTCACATAAGACAAATATTTGGCGCAAAACATGTAGAGAGAATTTGTAGGCAAAAACTTATCTCGCAGGCTGTAAAAACAAATATTTGACGCTTCAACACTTCAAGTTCCTCTCCAAATTCTGCTGTGTGCACTTCAACTGGAAGAATTTCCATTTTGGATTCTGGAAGAAAGATGGAGTATGTGGAGGAAACCCATGTAAATATGGCAAGAACATACAAACTTTATGCAGATGTTACTCTGGTGAATCTTAGTTCCTGTGGTATGAGGCAACAACGCCAGAGATTGTAAAAAAGTTATTGGCTGAACAGATCTGAGCGCAATACTGGAGGGAACAGGCCGAACCTTGACAGAACAGGCCGAACAACCTGCTGTCTAATCAATCAACTGCTAAACAAGAACAAATTATCTTCCGAAACTAAGATCAAATATGTGACAAAGTGATATGAAGATTACTGGATGTATTATCTGCTCAAATTTTTACAGGTATTTCAGACACAAATAAATTACCAGAGGACTAGATGAAACAATAGTTCACTATAGCGATGCCCCAGTGGATGAACAGGGGAAGGGAAAAATTACATTTTGGTTTGAGTTGTCAGAAAAATTTTGGTAAAATTTTTATGTTTACACTTGTGATAATTAGAGATGAGCGAGTACTGTTCGGACCAGCTGATCCGAACAGCACCCTCCATAGAAATGAATGGATGCGGGTTTACCTCGTCTGTCGGAGGAAGCTCTGGCGTCCCTGGAAGCCCCTATTACCGGTGAGGAGGTTGCGCAGGCCCTTGGATCTATGCAGCCTAGTAAGGCCCCCGGCCCGGATGGCCTTCCCGCCTCTTATTATAAAAAGTTTGCGCCTTTGCTCTTGGGTCCCCTGACGGGTGCCATTAATGCGGTTTCTGACAGTGCGCCGTTGCCCCCAGATATGACCAGGGCCCACATCACGGTCATACACAAGGAGGGTAAGGACCCCGCCCTGTGCTCCAGTTACGGACCCATTTCTCTCCTTAATGTTGATCTAAAGGTTTTCTCCAAGGTCCTGGCTACACGCTTAGCCCCCCTCCTGCTTGACCTGGTGGATTCTGACCAGGTCGGTTTTATCCCCTCTAGAAAGGCCAGGGACAATACTGTTAAGGTCCTTAATGTTGTTCATTTCGCCCGCTCCCGCAATCGCCCGCTATGTCTTCTCTCCACTGATGCGGAGAAGGCGTTTGACCGGGTGGGTTGGCCCTTCCTCTTTGCGGTTTTGGACCATATTGGCCTTGGCCCCTCTATGAAGTCCTGGATTTCCTCGCTGTATACTAACCCCTCCGCATCCACGAGAGTCAATGGGTTCTTGTCCTCCCCCTTTCCGATCAGAAATGGCACTCGCCAGGGTTGCCCGCTCTCCCCCTTGATTTTTGTCCTCACTTTGGAGCCCCTTCTCCGGACACTCAGAGCTAATTCTGCCCTATTAGGTGTTGAGATGGGGGGCAGACAAGTGAAAATAGCGGCTTACGCGGACGATCTCTTGTTTTTTCTGCGCGACCCGTCGACTTCGCTCCCGGTCCTGATGTCGGAGTTGGAGGTGTTTTCCCGTTTGGCTAACTTTAAAATTAATTATCAAAAGTCGGAGGCGCTTGACGTCTCGCTCCCCCCGGGCCTTAGGGCAGCTCTTACCCTTGCTTTTCCCTTCCGTTGGTCTCAAACTGCCATAAAATATCTCGGCGTTTGGATCCCTAGTTCTCTTGACGAACTCTTCTCCCTTAATTACCTGCCGCTACTTAGGACAGTCCGCCTTGATCTGAAAAAGTGGTCCAGAGGCACTTATACATGGTTCGGCCGTTGTGCCATTTATAAAATGAATGTCATGCCCAGATTTATGTATTTGCTACAAACCTTGCCCATCCATATTCCTCCTAGTTTCTTCAAATCGCTCTACTCGGATCTGATCCGATTTGTTTGGCAGGGTAAGCGCGCCAGGCTGGCGCGTACCACCCTGACCCTCCCGAAAAAACGGGGCGGCCTGGGTCTTCCTGATCCTCGCCGCTACTATGAGGCTGCTCTTTTGCACCGGGTTCTGGATTGGTGCCGTCACTCTCCCTTCAAGCAGTGGATCTCCTTGGAGGGTTCCTTTTCACATGTCCCGTTGCACCTGCTCCCCTGGCTGGACCCGGTCCCCACCCCTGCCCTCTCCTCTCACCCCACGATTGGGCCTACCCTCCGGGTGTGTCGACTGCTCTTTCGCAAGGACGGCCTTTCTCCCTCCCCTTCCCCCTTCTTCCTGTTTTGGGCTCTCCATCCTTCCCTCCGGGGCTTTCTCCAGGCCCTTTCCGCTCGTGGTTGAGGGCTGGTGTGCAGAGGGTCTTCCATTTCCGAGCCAATGGTCAGTGGCGCCCCCTTAGCGACATTCAATTAGACATGGCTCTCCCTGCTTTGGGGCCCTGGAGAGGGCTGCAGCTCACTCATTTTCTCTCCTCCTTCGCTGACCCGACCTCCTTTGATAGATCTCTTACGAGCTTTGAGAAAGCCTGTGTTGGCACTGGTCTTCAACGCCACTCCCTGTCAGAGTTTTATGCCCTTTTGGTCTCCCCTCCTCCGGACCACAGACCCTCTTTCCTCTCCAAGTGGGAGGCTGATCTTAACCTCTCCTTTTCGGACGCGGACTTCTCTAGAATTTTGGAGCTTGCTCACAAGAGCTCATTGGCCTGTAAATACCAAGAGGCGGGCTACAAGATCCTTACTAGGTGGTACCATGTCCCTTCCCTTCTACATAAATTTTTCTCGTCTGCCTCTCCTCTTTGCTGGCGATGTGGTTCGGAGGAGGGGACACTTCTCCATGTTTTTTGGAGCTGCCCAGTTCTGAGAGAGTTCTGGGATGGTGTCCATCGTTTAATGTCCCAAATTTTTCAGACTGATCTGCCGAATTCCCCGGCCTGCTTCCTCCTTCATCTGTCTGGGGTCTCCCGCAAGGCCTACCGGAAGTCTGCAGTTCGACACCTGATTAACGCAGCTAGGGCCTGTGTCCCGGCCTTGTGGAAATCCCCTAATCCCCCGTCTCTTTGCCACTGGGTTCGCAAGGTGGAGGACCTCCAAGCTATGGAGGATCTCACGGCGTCCTTACGAGATGCCTATGATGTCTTCCTTGGGGCCTGGACCCCTTGGATCCTCTTCCAGGGCTCTGACCAATACAGGTCCATTGTGGGCTGTGGGTGAGGTCTTGGAGTGGGTGTGTCCCGGGACTCCCCCCCCTCCCCCCTTTTCTCCTTTTTCCCTATTCCTTTCTCCTCCCTGTTGGCTTCCCCCCGTTTCTCTTTCCCCTCCCCCCCCCTCCCTAGCTTACCTCTTGTCCCCCCCCCCAGATGGTTTTCTCCTGTTTCATTCTGTTCCCCCTTCGTCCTCTTTCATTTTATGTAGTGACACGGTGTCGGCCGCTCCTCCCCCGTATTGTTGGTTGTGGTGAGGTTCGGCCTTTGAATTTGTCGGGCGACCCTCGTTATGGTTGGGTCCCCCGTGTTTTGTTATGTGATTGTTTTTGATTCATATATCTTTTATTTTCTCTCCTCTGTGACCTTGTTTTCATAAATAAAGAATTTATAAAAAAAAGAAATGAATGGATGCACCTGGTACTTCCGCTTTGATGGTGGCCGGCCGCTTAACCCCCCGCGTGCCGGCTACGTCCATTCATTTCTATGCGAGCGTGCTGTTCGGATCGGCTGATCGGAACAGTACTCGCTCATCTCTAGTGATAATGTGATCTTACACTAGTGTTTTGGGCACTGGCATATATCAGTAAAAGTGAGTAACATGAGTGGCTGGCACAATAAAAATATTTATATATTGAAACTCATGTAATTTTTCTGCTAAAAATGATTTTATTTTAATTGGAAAACAATTACCTTTTTACACCATAAATTATTATGGGGTTGGCCACTTTCAGACTAATATTGAGAGACAAATGTTATTGTTTGTATAATAAAAAGTTGTACAATTTTCCAATATACTGTACTTTCTGTATCAATTCCTCCCAGTTTTCTAGATCTCTGCTTGCTGTCATTCATTCTGTTACTTCTAGTAGATAAAAGTATCCAGTACTTTCCATAGTGCTGGGTTCTTCACTAAAACCAGAGACTGTCCATTTACAAATGAAACGCATGTCAATGACTTCACTGAGGCTTTTTTTCTGACAAATGGGAAATCAGTTTGATTTGGTTGGTTATGGGTGTTAGGGGTCATTCATATCAAGTTTTTAATATCCGTTTAGCTGATGTCATCATTGAATATAAACAGATGGCCCTCTGTTTATATTCAATGTTAGAAAAAAAGAAAAACTCCAATTCCATCCAATTTTTGTACACAAAAGTATAAACAACTCAAAGTAGATTTTTTTTTTGTAATCTACATCATTAGACTAGATTCACACAAGTTTTGGTTGGGGGTGTTCTTTATAATTTTAGACATTTTTGAACCTTTTTTGCAGCATGTTCAACTATTACTTTGAGAAACAAGGTTTTGTTGCATTGTTTTTGCCAGTTATGCTGATTTTTGCAGAACATGGTGTGTTATAGGTATGGTGATTTTAAAAACATACTTATAATAAGAGAGAGAGAGAGAGAGAGAGAGAGAGAGAGAGAGAGAGAGAGAGAGAGAGAGAAAATGCTGGGTATTTTTTACCCTCCAAAAATGCAAAATATGAACCATGTGTAAAGAAGCCTTTAAGGAAGAAGTACAGCTTTATGTGAGAACCAGAGGAGGAATACCTAGGCTGCAAGGAGATGTAAGATTAGATATGTTTATTAGGTTTAAAATGAACATGGAGATTTACTGATAACGTTCATGAATGAAGTGACATACTAGCAGTATGATTATTAGCCCTTGCACAAGAATTCAGAATGACTGAATTGTCCAGGGCATTTCTACAATCTACGGTAACTTTATTGAAGCATTTAGCTATAAACATATTTCTTATGTTGTATTAAATCATTATATACAATGATAGAGATGAGCGAACAGTGAAATGTTCGAAGTTCGAAATTCGATTCGAGTAGATGCTCAATACTCAATATCGAACCCCATTATAGTCTATGGGGGAAAAATACTCGTTAAGGGAGAAACCACTATTCAACTCAGGAGGGTCACCAAGTCCACTATGACACCCCAGGAAATGATGACAACACCCTTAAATGCAATTGGGACAGCAGGGGAAGCATGCCTGGGGGCATCTAACATGCCCGCGTCACTGTATTACATCGGGATCCCTGTCAGCTTGCGATATGCGGGAGCTGAATTTTTCCCATAGGAATGCATTGACCAGCGTTGATTGGCCGAATGCCATACAGAGTACAGCATTCGGTCAATGAACGCTGGTTCTGCCGGAGGCTCGTCTGTGAGGAGGCGGAGTCTAAGATTGGACCAGAATGGAGACTGCTATGGACCGATCTTAGACTCAACCTCCTCCAGCAGAACCAGCGTTGATTGGCCGAATGCTGTACTCTCTATGGCATTCGGCCAATCAACGCTGGTCAATGCATTCCTATGCCGAGATGTAGTAGTGCAGGCCATGCGCTCAGCTCAGCTACACCAGAGATGCAGCCGAGCTGAGCGCATGGCCAGCACTGCTACACCGAAGATGTGAACCCTGCTGCACACTCAGCTCTGCTGCATCAGAGATGTAGCAGAGCTGAGTGTGCACTGAACCCTGCTGCACACTCAGCTCAGACGAGCCTCCAGCAGAACCAGCGTTGATTAGCCGAATGCTGTACTCTGTATGGCATTTGGCCAATCAACACTGGTCAATGCATTCCTATGGGAAAAAGTCAGCTCGTGCATATCGCAAGCTGACAGAGATCCCAACCAGATAGAGCCCCAAAGAGCTGTATGAGTGACATTCCCACCTAAATAAAGGTAATCCCTAGCCAACACTGCCAGTACATCTATCCCTGTCTCACAGTCACATAGTTCACAGTCTCATATGAACCAGATATTAAATCCACTGTTCGTATAAATTGGAGGTCACCTGAATTAGCCAGCCAATTACTTTTTCCGATTTTATTCGATGCTTCCTTTGTCGTAGTTCCTGTCCCACCTCCCCTGCGCAGTTATTGGTGCAAAAAAAGCGCCAGGGAAGGTAGGAGGGGAATTGAATTTTTAGTGAGTTTGCCACCTGGTGTTTGACTGGAATCAAACATCTTGAACAGCCTGATATCCGATCGAACATGTACTCGATCGAATGCTGTTCGCTCATCTCTATACAAGGATAACACACCTAGTGGTTTTATAGTACAGATAATGCACACAGTGATGTCATACTTAGAGATAATGCACACAGTGATGTCACATTATATGTATAATAAACACAGGGATGTCACGGTACAGGGATAATGCATACAGTGATGTCACAGTACAGGATTAATGAACACAGGAATGTCACAGTACAGTAGGAATGTCACAGCACATTTTCCTAGTCATATAATAATAGATGATATGACTAGGAAAATGTGCTGTTTGTTTCTTAAATGGTTATTCTGCTACATTGAAGTTGTCCTTTATCAAATGGATAAAGGATTACTATAAGAAGGGGTGCATCCCCTGGGAATCACAGCGAACATATTTGCCCCATATGAATGGAGCAGAAGATTGTGCTTGTGTATTGCCATCCCATTAACATCTGAGACTGTGCTCCGCCTCCCTTCAGTAGTTGCACTAAGATGAATGGAGTAGCAATGCACGTATGCAACGTGCCACTCCATTCATACACGGCAAAAAACTGGTGGGGGCCCCAATGGCCTGATCCACACTAATCAGTTATCCCCCATCCTCTAACCTTGAAATCAAAGGGGTGTTAAGAAACATGGATAACTTATGATTCTGTATTCTGAAGTATAAAGCTTCATACTAGAACATAAGTTTAAGCATACAATGACATACACTGTGGCAACATGGATGAAATCCTGCGCATCTGAAACAGTCAATGGCTACATTATTCTTAAAGGTTAATCTGCAGGTGGGTATGTGTTTGACTGTATAAGATTGCTACCTTGTCCATGCAGTTGTCCACATAGATAAAACGCAATGCTTTCAATTTTGAGTAAAAGCATTTGGAATGGAAGATTGAACTAGTTATCCATAAACATAAAAGTCATCCAGACCTCTCAATTTTTGCAGGATAGCCAACTATCCCATAGGTATGGTGGCCTCCAAATGTTTCTAGAAATGACAGATAGGGATTAGGCATGTTGAATTTTAACATGTCCAATTCTTTGCTCCTGTGCAAGCCAAGTTGCTTTCAGAGGGCACATGCTGCTTTTGCTCTCCACTCTAGTCTCCACTCTAGTCTCCATATTTGGATTTGCCACAACATCCATGTCTAATCTTCACTAAACCTGATGAAGAGCATTAAAGCCCGAAACATTACTATGATATACTACTGGATCAAAGGTATCTATAAAATGGCCAACCCAAGCATGTATGTTGGTTGTGGATTCAGAAGAAGCAGCAGAGAGGTAAACAAGTATTATAGGGAATAGTTATTTCATATGGATTGCCACCTTTACCCTCACCCATCTTATCAACTGTGATACAGTGCTTCCCTGCACGCTATGGAAATTCAGTTAAACCAGTTACGTGATAAAGCAAACATTTTTTTTTACTATACATACTGTATATATTGGAAACGTTTTACATAGGTCACTTTTTTCTATTGTTCGATTAATTCACATAGTCTTTACCTTCTTCTGTACATACTGTTAAGACAACATTATAGAGGTCATCTTTTCTTTCCATTGTCCCCTGAGAGCCGCACTGCTCACTGTTTCCTCTTGTTACATACTTAGCACACCTTTTCAGTAACTCAGCCATATCATTTCTGACTTTAATTGTTAAATACACAGAATATTAATATCCATTCATCTCCTTTAGGTTTTCCTTATGTACCGTTACAGATCATTTACACGCTTTGTGTTTGTAGCAGAGCTCAGCTGTTGGAGCAGACTTTAGTTCTTCCTGTTGTATCTCTGGCAAACACATTATTGGTCACATGATTGGCACACATTTGGGAAATGTCACACTGTTAGTATAGGTTTCCTTTCTAACTGGAGATAAAATTTCAGCTGAAGTTGCAAAAACAAAATGTGCTATGAGGACCTAACCAAGATTGTAAGATATACAAATAATATAATATACCAAACTAAAAAAAACTAAGTGTTTAAATAGCAATATATTTACTAAAAGGAAAAGATCCAAACATTAAGGCAGCATTAAAGATCTAATACAAGTTATTATGGCCCAAAATGCCATGGTTATTAGAGGTTATTTCACCCAATAGACATTGGTCTAATAACCATGGAAAATCTAATAATTCTAATAACCATATAGAAAGTCTTCTAGTTGATCTTATTATGTATGAACTAATTCTTGTTTAGGAAATTCAGGTGCCGGCTTCTACACTTTTACTTGGGTGCTTAATGGAATTGTGGTTTATCACGGTTACATAAGTACCTATATAGTCTTTATGCTGCAGCTCTGCTTGTTCAGACTAGCTGCTGTGTATAAGTACAAGCTCACCAAAAGTTTACAAAAAATCCAGTGCACAGAGAGATGATTTCCATTACACTAAGGGGACAGAATGTAAATCAATTATACGCCACTAAAATTAATGGTGTCCCTATATGATGTCCATATGCAAGCACACTTAGGGCTAAGTATGTATGTTATTCCAATGCTGCTGCCAGACTCTTCTTGAGGTGGCTCATCTCCTAGGAAACAAACTATTGTGCCTAAAGATTCATGATGCTCAATCCCTCATCCTGCATCATCTGTCTAGGTTGAATTGGAAAGTCCCTAAACTCACACAAGACTGGTCAACTGGTACCGCCAATATTTATGTTATGTGTACAGGAGCCTTTAGGGTTTGACTTAAAACATGAATCCAAAATTAAAGACAATTCAAAATATATTAAAGCCAACTCAGCACCAATAAGAAGCAGTCAGTTCAGGAATCAGTGGCATGCAATACATCGACAAGACCGCTGCAACCAATCATTGGCTTCAGTGGCCTCGTGCCATATATACTGTACAAGCATCACCCCAGATTGGCTACAGTGATCGTGTAGATGTACAGCATGTCACCACTTCAGGAAACACCACAAAGTAACAACTGGAAAACTATTCACAGATTCCAGTCAGTGCTCTTTTTTGTGTCTTTACATGCCATTGAAATGCCAAATATCATCCGAACAACAAAATTCTTTCCATTGGTAGATTTTTCATATGTAGGTATAAATTTACATTTTTGGTTGGACAAACTTAAATACAGGGCACAGATTACTGCATGTAAGAGATTAGACAAGTATTTGTAAGATTTTTCTTGGTTAAAACAATTATGTGGCAGGATGAATTACAATCTGTCCAATCCGTTTTACCCCAGTTGGTAAATGTTAGAAGCAGTGCACTAACAACAATGAATATTAGATTGTTTGGAGATGCCTGTAAAAGTCAAATGTGTACTGGTAACTGTAAAATAAGTCAGTAATACAGAGGATAATTGTCTGATATTTATTTTTCCAAGATTGCTGCTTGCCTACTTTTTAGTTAAGATGTATTAGGCCAGCTGTAATCTGTGACTATAGTTTGGCTACCATGTCTACAGGGAGTCAGTGGTAGTCTAAGGCCCAGTACACAACTGCGTCCACATGAGGACCCCCCCGAACAAAAGCCTATATGCGTTAAAAAGCATTTACCTAAGAAACGTTCACGCCTGGTTTCCGCCCGAGACATACAGAGAGAAAACTACTGCTCTGTATGTTTGGGGCATAAACTGAGCGTAAACCTCATGGACCCCATTATAGTCTATGGGGTCTATATGTTTTCTTAGGTAAATGCTTTTTAACGCATATAGGTTTTTGTTCGGGGGGTCCTCAAGTGGACTCCCCGAACGGAATACAGAACACAGATGTGTACTGGACATTAGACTACCACTGACTCCCTGACTCCACTGACTCCTTTTATAGTCTATGGGGTCCATGTGGTTTCTTAGGTAACCACTTTTTAATGAGTATAGGATTACATTTGTGGGTCCCCAAGCAGACTCTCCGAACGGAATACCGAACGCAAATGTGAACGGGGCATAAGACACACTTCCTGTCTCATCATTGGTATGGGTTGTTCCCTCACCTACAGCTCTTCTTTGTTTAGACTTGCTACTGTATATAAGCACAAGCCTCCCAAAAGCTTACCATGAAGGCATTGCATTTAATGTCTTTAAATATGGTTAATAATCTGCATTATACTAAGGCAAGCCTACTTTATACATTTTTTCTGATCCATCATAGGATCAGAACAACGGAATTAAAAAGTAATATAATAGACAGATACAGACAAAGGACCACTCTATTCACTTAATGTAAAATCTAAAATTAAAGTATTCTTCCACCTTGTTTGTTTACTTTTCCAACAGAGGTGAAAATTGTAGGTGCAGAACTTTCTCCTCCATTTGTAAAGTAAAAAAGACAAAAGTAAGCTTCAGTTTTTTTGTTTTTAACATTATAGTGAATGGTGAAGGATGCGTTCTTCATTCTTTTACTTTTTCAGTGAATAATTTTTCTCTTGCAACATTCTATAAGAAAATATTCTCTAAAATTTGCTGTTTTGAGTTTTTTCTTCTACACTGGCTAACTATAGATAACAGTTTAACGTCAATGCTATCCTAAATTGTGCAGTATTATTACAATATTTAGAGAAAATATTGTAAAGTAAGACCATGCATTAGGAGAGCCAAAGGGCTTGGACTCCATAAACAAGGCCAGGTCTATAACTCCATAAAACACCAATCTCTGTATCAGGTGCTAATTAAATTTGGCTTATAACCCTATTTTGTATACATGGATGAAACTTCTTTATCTCAAACTGCAGGCAAATAGACCCTTCCAATGGAATAAGCTCCTTTATTTTCAGCTTGGGGAGAAGAACCCCTCTCCTGACTGTTGCTTGTATTAGTTGCTCACTCTACATATAAGACAGGATCTTACTGACATAATTACTAATTACTGACATAAACATAGGAGACAGTATTGAAAAGGATTGGCTGTAAATTCTTTTACACTCCTCGGAACCTGTACCCAAAGGGCTTATCCCTAAACTCTGCTCTCTAAGGCTCAATTCACATCTATGTTTGGGTTTCTATTCAGGGAGTCCACTTGCAGACCTCCTGAATGGAAACCTATCCACATAAAAAAGCGGTTACCTAAGGAAACCCACGGACCCTATAGACCAGTGGTCCCCAACCTTTTTTCCACCAGGGACCATATTCAGCAAGACAATTTTTCTATGGCCCGGTGGGGGCGGGAAGGGGTGTGGATGGGGGCAGGGAATGGGGTGTGGTTGGGGGGGTGTTTAAGCATGGGGTTGTAAATTAGAATCATGTACATTTGAAAACACAAGAGAAAGTTTGGTAGACAAGTGTTGGGTGGAGCCAAGACCCACTGCATGTCCTGCATAGTACTAGAATCCCGGACATACAGCGGGTCCCGGCTCAACCCGCACTTTGCTCACCTTATCCTGATGAGCAACAACCAAGCGCCAGTGATATTCAGTGACAGTACGGCAGGCCGCGTCCACAGTGGAGCTCTGAGCACGGCCCTCCGCTCTCCTTGTTATGTTGTGGAGACAGCTGGCGGGTCCTGGCTCAGCCGAGGGCACTCGCCGGCTCCACAACACTGATATCCAATGACAGTACGGCCGACCACATCCACAGCAGAGCTCTGAGCACGGCCCTCCGCTCTCCTTGTTATCCCACTTGTGACAGGTAGTGCGCCTGGGAGAGGTGAATGGCTGTCAGCCACTGGACCTAGAAGACAAAACGGCAGACCGCGGCCACAGTGGAGCTCTGAGCACGGCCCTCCGCTGCGGCCGCGGTCTTCCGTACTGTCACTGGATGTCAGTGTTGTGGAGCCGGCGAGTGCCCGGGGCTGAGCCGGGACCCACCATTTGCCCGAGATATTATACTATACTGGACAAATCCCTGGTCCTGGCTCAACCCCGGGCACTCACCGGCTCCACAGCAGCTGCTGACTCTTCGCCGCCGGTACGTGGACCGATGCAACATGCCCCGCGGCCCGGTACTGGTCCGCGGACCGGCGATTGGGGACCCCTGCTATAGACTATAATGGGTCCGTGTGGTTTCCTCTCAGTTTCCACAAGAAAATGAGGAGAGAAAAATGCTACTTGCAGGACTTTTCTCTCCACATATTTCATGCGGAGAGGGGAATGGAATGGCCCAAACGCAGATTTGAACCAGGCCTAATGGCCACTTTGATATCAGTCTGTAACTTGAAATTGAGAAGTTACAAAAACCTCCAGAGCAGGAAGAATACTACCTTTATTATTTGTTAGGTCGTTTAAAGTATCTAAGTACTTTGGTAATGGAGGACAGCATATCCAACACTGAAGCTTATTTGATGTGCAACTTAGGTCACAGCAAATACAGTCTAGAAAAGTAAAGTTGTCTTCAAAAGTTCTTGAAGGTCCAATGTAACTAAACTGGTACAGCCCTTTACTCAGTTTTCTTCCAAAAGTAGTGTCTGTAATATTATGTTTGTAATATGCTGTTTAGGTGATGCTATTCTTCATGTAGAGAAAGTTATCAAATAAATCTACAGCTTTCCTAAGCAATGGAAAGATGTTCTTATTTTCTATGTACAAAGATGACAGCTCATTGAATATGATGTAGAGTATCATACAAATGATCCAGTATTTGGCTGTCCCCATGGTGTGCCTTCTTTATGGGTCTAACAGAAAAGAGAGCATATTGCTATCCAGAGTTGAAAAGTTGAAGAACTGTGATACCAATATGGTCATTGCTGATTGGCTGTTTCTGCTCCAAAATATTGGTGCCATTGTAAAGTGAGCACACCCACAGTGAGCACACCCTCAGCGAGCACACCCTATGATTGTCAAAAAATTGACGCTATAAGATGACATTATTGTAACACGTGAGCATTGTAAAGAGAAAAATTACTGTATGTACAGATGTGCCCATCCATATCTTAGCTCCAATTATGCTCCGGTATCCCAAAAAACAATTCAATAAAATATCAAAACATGTTAGCAAAAACCTTGAGAGGCCATAGATCATAACAGAGCTACTGGGTGACCACACACATACACATACAGTCCTATGAAAAAGTTTGGGCACCCCTATTAATCTTAATCATTTTTAGTTCTAAATATTTTGGTATTTGCAACAGCCATTTCAGTTTGATATATCTAATAACTGATGGACACAGTAATATTTCAGGATTGAAATGAGGTTTATTGTACTAACAGAAAATGTGCAATATGCATTAAACCAAAATTTGACCGGTGCAAAAATATGGGCACCTCAACAGAAAAGTGACATTAATATTTAGTAGATCCTCCTTTTGCAAAGATAACAGCCTCTAGTCGCTTCCTGTAGCTTTTAATCAGTTCCTGGATCCTGGATAAAGGTATTTTGGACAAACAATTCAAGTTCAGTTAAGTTAGATGGTCGCCGAGTATGGACAGCCCGCTTCAAATCATCCCACAGATGTTCAATGATATTCAGGTCTGGGGACTGGGATGGCCATTCCAGAACATTGTAATTGTTCCTCTGCATGAATGCCTGAGGATTTGGAGCGGTGTTTTGGATCATTGTCTTGCTGAAATATCCATCCCCGGCGTAACTTCAACTTCGTCACTGATTCTTGAACATTATTCTCAAGAATCTGCTGATACTGAGTGGAATCCATGCGACTCTCAACTTTAACAAGATTCCCGATGCCGGCATTGGCCACACAGCCCCAAAGCATGATGGAACCTCCACCAAATTTTACAGTGGGTAGCAAGTGTTTTTCTTGGAATGCTGTTTCTTTTTGGACGCCATGCATAACGCCTTTTTTTATAACCAAACAACTCAATTTTTGTTTCCAAAATGAAGCTGCCTTGTCCAAATGTGCTTTTTCATACCTCAGGCAACTCTATTTGTGGCGTACGTACAGAAACGGCTTCTTTCTCATCACTCTCCCATACAGCTTCTATTTGTGCAAAGTGCGCTGTATAGTTGACCGATGCACAGTGACACCATCTGCAGCAAGATGATGCTGCAGCTCTTTGGAGGTGGTCTGTGGATTGTCCTTGACTGTTCTCACCATTCTTCTTCTCTGCCTTTCTGATATTTTTCTTGGCCTGCCACTTCTGGGCTTAACAAGAACTGTCCCTGTGGTCTTCCATTTCCTTACTATGTTCCTCACAGTGGAAACTGACAGGTTAACTCTCTGAGACAACGTTTTGTATCCTTCCCCCGAACAACTATGTTGAACAATCTTTGTTTTCAGATCATTTGAGAGCGGGCTGTCCATGTTCGGCGACCATCAAACTTAACTGAACTTGAATTGTTTTGTAGAAAGAAATGGTCCAAAATACCTTCATCCAGGATCCAGGAACTGATTAAAAGCTACAGGAAGCGACTAGAGGCTGTTATCTTTGCAAAAGGAGGATGTACTAAATATTAATGTCACTTTTCTGTTGAGGTGCCCATATTTTTGCACCGGTCAAATTTTGGTTTAATGCATATTGCGCATTTTCTGTTAGTACAATAAACCTCATTTCAATCCTGAAATATTACTGTGTCCATCAGTTATTAGATATATCAAACTGAAATGGCTGTTGCAAACACCAAAATATTTAGAACTAAAAATGATTAAGATTAATAGGGGTGCCCAAACTTTTTCATAGGACTGTATATTACACAATGTGGCAGAATATCATGAAATCATGTTATTTTGAAATGCTGGTGATCTTGTGACACTTATAGTATATAGTTATGTCTTGCCAATAGGAAAGTAAGGAAGGACAAACATGTACATTCATAAATAAGACCTTTCAGGTTAGTGCAGAAAAATGTATTGTCGCACTCTGAAAATCAATGTATTTGAGGACCTGAGGCTAAGCACTTATATAGGGAAATATACCTTACTTCTTTGAGGACCTATAAAATTAAGAAATAATCAACAGTAAATAAACTATATGGCTTGTGATAATGCTACATATGGATCATCACTGGTTACTGATACTTAGCGTAGAACAATTGGCACCCCAAAACATACTTTTTATTAAACTGAAATAAATTGCACAGAATGATTTGTCTATAATGATTAATTTGTAGATTTGTCATAATGCATTACTTGGGAATGGTTTCATAGCAATAAGATGCAAGGTGTGTCTGAATAGTGAATTATCCAGCTGAAATAATGATGCTGTCATGTGTTTCAGGTGAGACCAACCCAAGATTATGGGTGGAGAAATAGACAGTGCTGTACAGCATCCACGCTCATCCCTCACTGAAGGAAACCCTTAACATCTACTCGTGAGAGCAGCCAAGAGGGAGCATCCCTTCACTCTATCTGTGAGCTTGGGATACACAGCAGGTTCACCAGGACTGTGCAAGGACAGCACAGCACAAACACAATGGACTGGAAGATCTGTGCACCTTTTAGTGTCCTCATCATTTTACTGGTAAGTTTTCTTTACAATCCTATTGAAATGTGTCTGGTAATTTAGGGTAAGCCTAAGACCTAACACTCAGCTGATAGATATAGAAGGCATAGCAGAGCTGTCAGCTTCTTATGGCTTCACATTCACAATGCCTGATATATAGTTCTATAGTTCTAACCAAGAATTATGTATGCAGGTGCTGGGATCGGATGCAGCCAATGGCTATCAGTAAACCTATTTTGGGCTTTTTACATGTATATTTCCCGCTTACAGCATTGGTTCCCATTTATGAACAGCCATAGATTGTGAACATACATTTACAGTGTTTGTGCTCACAATATCCCACAGCTTTGTTTCTTTTTCATTAATTCCGTGTTGTTCTAGATGATTGGATTGTTTTTACAGGCAGACAATGCAGCAATTCAAGACCTCTTATATCAATGCCTCCTATGTGCACATCCAAAACTTGTTATTGCTATTGTATTGGTCCATAACCATTCTAGTTATCTAATATATTCAGTTCTTCTATAATAAAAACTAATTGGACTGATCAATTTTGATGGAATCAACATATACAATGGATGACGAATATAATTTTGCCATGTATTGTTTTGGTTTTTTCTGCAGATCACGTTTTTTATGTTTCTTGTGCATTGTTTATTAAGCCTTCAAGTGGCCAGTTTCTATGCATTATTCTTTGACATTTCCATAAACTGCAATATATTCTATTAGACTGCAGCCTAATGTAGGTGTTTGTTTAGCCCAGTGGTCAGAAGCCACATGGGCCACACAGCACCTCTACTTTGTGGCTCACCATAGGAGTCCTGAATTATTGCTAAATGCGATGGAATTAGCGTTATTGCACAAATGGTCTAAAACGATAAAACGGTGCCAGTGTGCATTGTATAACACTACAGTTAAGTTTCACACTGGAATATCTATCAGAAATTTTGCAATTTCTTGTTTTTTTCATATTTAGAATGTCTATTTTTCATTTTTGAAGGTGAATGTGATTCACAAGGTATAAAAGGTTACGGACCTTTGGCTTAGTCAAACATTGCTAAATTGTTGTCAGTACTAGAAAGGCTAAGAGTCATATAATAAACCAACAGCAATGATGCAAATAAAGAGAAACACCATTCGCACCACTTGCCGGACAGATCATTTTGCCTAACTACTACCTTACGTAGGCCTCCTTCATTAAATTTTTCACCATTTAGTGATTTTACAAAAATGCCTTGAATTTGAATACTTTTTACTGCATTTTACAAGTCTTTTGAATGACATTCCTTAGTTTGGTAAATTTGGAATTTTGGCATGATGGAAAAATGGCATGCTGCGTTATGAAGAAAATCTCACTGACCCAAAAAGGCAAAGAAAGGTCACTAAAATACCATTAAAAAACAGATTGTAGTGCAATTGCTCTTTCGCGAGATACTTAAATGTAAAATCTGGGCCTATTGTCTGAGAATGTATTTTCAGGGGTCCATTCCACCTTCAGCAAAACTACACATAAATCCTAGTACATCAGTAATACTTTGGTGCATGAGATAATATATTAATTCACTGGTTGGGTACTTATTGAATAATAGAAAATAATTTTCATGTTTTGTTGAGATGATGGGCGATACACAAGCCATATGGTAGAATAACCATTAATATTATGACACAATGTAATATGACCCGTAGTGTTGTCAGAGTTCATTGTAAACCTGTGTTATGTCGTATAGCCATAGCAAGAATCATAGAAACCTGGTTACATAACAATGCACATTTCATCCCCCAAGGATCCTCTGACATCTCCTTTCTAAATGATACAAACTAATACATCAGTTCTGTCAGTACATGTCACAGAACCAAAAACTGAATGCTATGTCATTCTGCCAAAAACAAGATTAAAACTGATGAAAACTGTCGCCATTTTATGTATCAACTCAATTTATCAATGTATCAATTCAATTTTAGGCAGAATTTTTTTTTTTAATTTGGGAAAATAATGTTATCATTGCTAAATGTAACAGCATAAATAAATAAATACATACATAAAATAAACAAATAAATAAATATATAAATAAATACATAAATAAATAATAAATAAATACATAAAATAAACAAATAAATAAATACAAAAATAAATAAAGCGGCTTTCATATGCATGGAAAATAATTGGCAGCATGCTAATAATAATGAAGCGATGACTGAACATGTTGAGAATTGATACAAGCTACGCCCAGGATTTATAATTACAGTTTTGTTAATCGGTGAAGCTCAACAATAGCTAGGGAAGCAAATGACACTATTTGTACAAAATGTGAAATGTGAGAGTCTTTGGTATGTTACGTTTTCAGGTCTTGACAACTGAAATACCGAGGCTGCAGTTATGAGTGATCCCTTCATTGTATACCACACTTACAAATTGTCAATTCCTCGCCCTTTTTGGATTGCGCAAGTCGATAGGATCTCCTATATGACAGTCAGAGATTAGTGAGGGCAATCTTCAAAGTCTAAGACATTTCTTCTTTACTTGACATGAATCTTATCTACTATGAATTACAAAAATGTGTTTGTGTGGTAAAGAATATAAATATATAGAAAGAGAGCTGTAGTTAATGTGATATACAGTATAATGACAGATGACATCATGGTAAAAAGAATATCGTTCTCTATGGGGAGACCTTCCATTTACTCATGTGTATCATATGGGTTGGAGAATTTCTCCTTTTCTTTTTATCTGAAAAAACATGTAGAATGTAGCTATTATCTTTAATTATGTGAAAGTAAGCGGGGGCCGGCTCATAACTCCGCCATCTACTGCAGCCTACGCTACACTACTCTGCATATAGTAAATAAGTCACTTATTTGTGTGGTCAGCCCCTTGGGTATATTCTTCAGCAACCTGCATACCGATGGATTGTTAACTTGTATCCATTTGAGACTAATTTGAGGTGCCTGTAGATATGACATAGGGGTGAATAGCTACAATCCATTCTGACATCCTATTTGTCACTTACATTGCAGTTAATGGCTATCTCCCAGCAGTAGTCATGTGATTTATGTCCCCATGAGTTTCAGACTAACAATACCCTTCAGTTTCAGAATAGGAGGAAGTGGTAGTCTTGTGGTATGCTGACTCTTGTAATAGATATCTGTAACCAGCATCCACTCACTTGTTCCATTCCCAAGCTGGGCGAATTCTCTAGAAGAGAATGCAAAGTATAACCAAAGAGACTGGAAATATTTATTTCTATTGGTTAGACCAAACAGGCACTTTCTATACTCCACAGTGAGAGGGGGATGGGGGGTTACATAGCAGCTGTCCAGTCAGGAAAGCAAAAAAATGTTTGAGTAGCATTGACTGACCTAGAAGTCTTCCTAAGACCTCGTGAGGTCTCCACAAGGAAACACAATATCCTAGTAGATATACAATAAAGACACTCACCTATCCAACCAATAATCTCTTCTGCCATGACCAGGGTCAAGAACCCCCGAAACAGCTATCTGAAAATGGGTGTATTTTACATAGTAAGAAGACCCTAGCTTATATCCTGTGTCTTGTTGGAAGCCTATGGGGGTTGCTACTTCTAATAGGTGGCACTTAAGGGCTCATTCACACAGAGTTTTTTGGCAAGGATTTTGGCGCTGAATCCGTGTCAGAATCCACGTGGAAAAAACGCCTTCCCATAGAATTCTATGGGTTCCGCTAGCTTTTATTTTCCCGCTAATGGATTTTTTTCCGGTAGCAGAAAAAAAGCTTTTTTCCGGCAGATTCCACCAGCAAAAACCAACGCAGTCAATGGTGGAATCGGCAAAAACCGCGTTTAAAATCCGCTAGTGTTTTTTTCAAGGTCCATACATTGTGCTGCAGGAAAAAAACATTTCCTAATTCCTGAAACTGATTTTTTTCCTCGTCATAATCCTCGCCAAAAAACTCAGTGTGAATGGACCCTTGGAGACTATTTTTTTTCTCCTCGATCATAGCAATTGTCATTCACTTGTCCTCAGGGAATATTGCTTGGCCTATAAATCTTCCTGTGCCAGTTGCAAGTCTCAGAGAAACAGAACTTCCCTAGAACTTCAGTAGCTTCTGTCTCAGCTATTGCCAGGTAGAGGCCTGATTTGTGCACTTTTCTCTCCTAGTATATCTGCCCTATACATTTAAGACAACTTGGTGAAAATGATCTATTCCTTCTTCAGCTAACTAAAGTTCTTAATATTGTATTAACAATACAATATTATACAATATAACAATAAATAAGCATGCCTTTTATTTCTTGCATTTTATTTTCTGTTCATTAAGATCAGATGTAGAAACTTTATCCAGACCTTATCATGAAGATACTTTTGCAAGCTCTCAACCCAAATGCAGTACATAGCCGTACCACTCCATACCAATGCAATAAAAAGGTTAAAGTCCTGTGCTTATTCACATGTCAGAGCCGTGAAAAAGTAACTTAGCGTCTATTATCTAGAATCTATTATTTAAAGATCGGTTACGTGGACCAGTAAGAAACCAGTCATGTGAATAGATCCATTATTTTCTAACAGGGCATATCCATTCAGAAAAACACTAGCAAACATTTCCAAAAGCCTGTCTTGTGAATAAGCACTAAGAGCTAGGAGAGAGTCCATTGTTTTGACTTTACCAAAATAAAGCTCTTATTGTGATTGACCTTATAAAATAGGGCATTACTCTTTATCCTATTAATTATTTTTACCAAAATAAAGTTTTAAAATTCCAAAAGCAAGAAAAATTATTATAAAATGTTGTCCTTGCCTAGAACGTGTCCTTATAGTAATGTTTTTGCTGGTGGCAATAGGCCCAGATGCAAAGATCCAGGATGCTACGATATAGGGAATACTTTGTTGCTGACCTCACACCAAAGCTGCTTTTAGATACCCATGAGATTATCTAAGGCATGTAGCCTGGAGATGTATGATTTACATTCTCTAAAAAACAGTGGCCCTGTTAATCCTAAAAAGAAATTACCCAGGTAAACATCAAATGTAAGAACCCCAGGATTCAGATTTATGGACCCTGTAATTTGGAGCAGAAGATCAGGGTTATCTGTTCTCACACACTAAATAGTAGGTTTCTATTGTAAAATTGTAAATGCTGCATATGTGCATGTTAATAGGGTAAATGAATTGTTATCTACTAGGATATATATTGACATGTACACAATAGCTATGTAAAAATGTATCATGTCATGTTATCGAATCACTTAGGAGGACAATATTGATGGGAGGTCAAAGCTGGGACACACAATGACTTCTAGATTTAGAGAAACATTGTCAGGCCATAGACTACACAGGGCCAGAAGCATCTCAGGAAGTGCAGCGATAAAGGCATAAGAGAGCCACAGCAAGTATTACCAATATCTCATGTGATATAACTGCTGTATGGCCAACTTAAATGGATTTCCAGTCATTTTAAACTGATAGTTTATCTGGGAAATTGTTAGTATAAGGCATAATGTAGTCGACTGAGTGTGCAGCCCAAGGGGATTCCAATTTTTAATGTCACTTGTATGTCACTCTAATGTCACTTGGATGACAGATGACATCCACGTGCCTTTAGTATTACAGTGATCTCAGCCATTCCAGTCCACCCCCATACGTTTTCATGGGTCTGGACAGAAAATGCTGCACGATCATCAGAATGGAGTGGAGCATTGTAAATCCCCTCTGCACACTTGAATTGACTGGGTCAGGCTTCTTACCCCACCAACTAACAGCTGCGAGGACCACAGCCCTTACAGTCACCAAGGCCCTTATGGTCTATTGATCTTTGGGAGTGCCAGGAATTGGACTTCCATGAATCTTATATTGAAGCCCTGGAAGCACAGAAATTCAACCCAGCCCTGCAGATAGATAGGTTAGATTCACCTGAATCAGACAGTGTTTCCCCCTTAAGAATTGGTGACTCCATTGCCAAGTTATCTCCTTTTTTGTCAATATGCAAATGGAATCTTTGGAGCAATGACATTTTTGTCATTACTCCAAAGAGTTCAGAAGGAATGCCCCCATTGCTCTAAAATAAAAATTAGACAAAAAATAGCAATATCTCCGAGCAACCGAGTCACCAATTCACAAGAGAAATACAGTGTTTGATTCAGGTGATTGTAACCTATTAGAGATGAGCGAACACTGTTCGGATCAGCCGAACCGAACAGCATACTCCCATAGAAATGAATGGAAGAATCTGGCACGCAGACTTTGCCGGCGGCTAGCCGCTTAACCTCCCGCGTGCCGGCCGCTTCCATTCATTTCTATGGGAGCGTGCTGTGAGCGTGCTGTTCGGAACAGCTGTTCCGAACAGTGTTCGCTCATCTCTATAACCTATCTATCTGCAAGGCTGGGTGGATATATTGTGTTCTGGTGACAAACTCCCTGTGAGGAACCACGGGATGTATGTGATAGGGAGAATATTAAATTAATGTACTCATAAAGTAGAATTGTTATGGCCAGGGTATTCTCTATATACTGGATATTTAGAAGCACCTGTGAAATTCCTATTATAGTAAATACCATCCTGCCCATTAGGATGTTATATGGCCACTACTAATAAGTGGGATTTCACAGTTATTTCTGAAAGCAATAAGGCTATCGCTGTTTATTATAAAGTCAAGACAATTCTAGTTAAGCGGTACACAATATTGCTGTTGGAAAATCCATACAATGTTTGTCATCTTTCAGCAGATCCGCCATCAAACTATTGAACTTTACGTAACGGTGGCTCAGTGGTTAGCACTGTAGCCTTGCAGCGCTGAAGTCCTGGGTTCAAATCTCGCCAGGAACAACATCTGCAAGGAGTTTGTATGTTCTCCCCATGTTTGTGTGGATTTCCTCCCATTCTACAAAAAAAAAAAAAAAAAAGTACATTGTGATCCCTATATGGGGCTCACAATCTACTTAAAAAAAAAAAAAAAATGTTTACCCTATTTATCTAATAGCAAGTATGAAAGAATTCAGTAGTTATTTATGAGGAGAACGCTCCATCTGCCTCTTCTGGCCATTTTCAAACTTTTCCATTTTTTAGCATCAGTAGCATACAATACTAACAGCTATTTGCTGACATTATTGAGCCATGATTGTAGTCACCAGGTGGCCACCATTTGAAGGAGGAGTCCGCAAAGCAAAAATATGGCCGCTACATCATCCAGTCTGTCTGGGATTACATATGGAGATAGAAGGATCACAGATGTAGTTCTCCAAGATGTTTGGAACAGCTTCCCTGCAGAGTTCCTTCAAAACCTGAGTAGCTAGAAAAATTGATGCTATTTTGAAGGCAAAGGGCGGTCACAACAAATATTGATTTCTGTTTCATTATTCACTTAATTTTAAAAATTGACAAAAAGAAACTATTAATACTATTTTTGAAAACATTCTTACTTTGTAGTAAGTAGTCTCTGGCACCAATACATTAGTAGTAGAGTCTTTATGTCCCATAAATTGAGAGGGGGGCTTTCTTATATCATATTTATCGAAGGCCCATTTTAATGCTGAAAAAGAAAATGTGATTCATCAAACTAGTTTACATTCTTCCATTACGCCATGATCCAATTCTGATGCTCACATGTCCATTGTAGGGGGTACAGGGGTCCATACGATTATTTGGCAATCTGCAACGTACTGTATGTTTTTTCTTTAAATAATGTTTTATTTCATTTTTTCAGTACATGTTACAGTACATAACACTACAATAAACACACATTCCACAAATCTTAGGTAACATGGAAGCATTGAGAATGTCAGGCACTATAGTTACTGGCATGCAATACTAAGTTTGATAATCCATCAACCAATAAAATGACAATAAACTCTACTAAAAGTCAAGAATGTAGATATCATATATGAACGCCTCCAGAGAAATAACAACTATTTTGAGCTATACATGTAGATTATATTAAACCTATATCTTAAAAGCTGAAGTACTGTGTATTCTGACACCTTTTTCTATAACCAGCAACGAATTTCTAAAACTTTGAGCCTTAGTTGCTCATGACCTGGTTGCTGGTTCACTGGTAAGTTTTTCTAAGGACCCCTTTTGGAGTGGACGGACCACAGTATATGAACTGACTGCTTATTTGCTTCCTAGGTCCTGGTATAGCCCACACCTTGACAAATTGAAAATACAAGGCATATAATCTAAAAAGAATATCCACTAAATGTGAATGCTCCTATTACATTACAACAAAATATGTGCCACATTGTAGTTACATTAACAGTATAATTGCTCTGTTAACTTCCCATACAATAATGATAAGGGCCATAACCAGTAACCATGGGACACAATCTCAAAGTTTGGAATGGGGTTCCTCTCCATCATGACTATCTTCAGTTGTTTTCAGTTTTCCCTGCCCCTTCTACTGTCCTTTTCCGTTATGTAGTGTACAATATACCATAATAGCTGTTAGGACCCATGGCAGCTGTTATGTCTGCTACCCTGGTAGTTACACCAATGAATGCTGACAAGTTCCCCACTGTACTTTGTAAAACATCTCAGGACAATGTTATGAATTTACTTACTCTCATAGTGTTAGACATTAGTGTACTAAAATTGCTTTAAAGAAAGCTATTGATTCATCCCTGAATATGTAAATCTATATTTTAATGTAATAGAATAGTTCATATGAGATCATATAAATGATTGCTCTAGTACACATACTGGTAGTCCTCCTACTAGTTGACAAACACGACTATAACTAAGTATTCATTGTGAAGATGGGAGTGGTGGGTGGAACCCAAGCCTTACTCACCATTCATCAAACTCCCTTGCAATTGATGACTGATGAAAGCTGCACAATGCCAATAAATGATGCTTTAGCAGCAAGTCATGAGAACTTGTGCAAGTTTCAATGCAATTGCGTATTTCACAGTAGTAAAACTAGTTAAAAAAAGCCTTAGAAACCCATAAAAAATATATTAGATTACACCAATTAAAAGACATAATATATTTATATTTATGTTAAAAACAATTCTGATCATTGAAATAGCTATTGCTGTATTAAAATAATGAGAAGGACTAGTAATATTTAGCCTGAAGGTCTTCTAGAAGACATATCAGTGTGCTAGACAAGATCTCTGTTTGTGTCCACATAAGTTTTCATGCCTCATTGCTCCTATAACTAAGTTTCATCATAAGGACCTCAGTTCTCATAGTATTTAATGTGCTCCCATTCACCCTCTGATGTTCCCATTAGGGTGAATGGGGGCACAGATTTGTCTGGACACACCTACATTCTAGTGGTATAGTCGCCAGCCACTGTGATCCAGTGTTATCGTGTCTATTATATTTCTACTATTGTCATGTACAGGTGTATTATATAGTCTCCTATAGGAAATCCTCTACGTAGGTTGTTGCTAGTGGACAAATGCCCTTCATAAGGCCTAGTAGTATTTATTGTGGCACCAACCAGCTGCAAATTTGTTAGATACAGTCATAATTACAAGGTTGTTTTTCCTCATTTGAGCTTCTTCCACACCCTCCACCTTTAAGCAGGCAGGCTGTGGCTTAAAGGTTTTGACTCATAAATGTACGGCTGGTAAAAATGGGTGGTGTGCAAGATATATGCCTCTGGCATTCATCTAAAGCATGATTCATAATAAAGGGTGCGGATTGCTTTTCTCTGATGAGACCTGTGTTTGTGCCCAACCGAAAGCTTTTTAGCTCTAAGCAATTTCTCTGCGAACTTTGTTGTCGGTTTCCTTACTTCAGTACTTGATGTTATGCAGTACACATTGGATTTGTTGGCATCATGTTAACTGTATGATGTTTGATCATAGGGTGAGATTTATCATAAGGAGAATTTTTATAGTCAGTTTTCCTGGATCCTGCATTGGCACAATTTGCACCAAATTTAGTAAATGTCATCTAATTGATTGATAAATTTGTCACATCTATAAGTCTCACATTCCTATCCTGAGATGTTACTCCACTTTCTACACCACCCACTTACTAGAGTAAGATTGTGACAATTTTTGTGACCTTTTTGTGCCAGATGGTATAACCATGCTAACTTTGTAGGGGTGAAAAAATGCAAAATGAAAAAGTACCCAATTTTTTTCAACAAGTCACAAATCCTTATTTGCAACCTTTTTATACTAAAACTTTGAAATGAAGAATTTCAAACAATTTCTATTACTGTCTATATAAGGAAAATATATACTTAAAACTTAAAAGAAGGCACTTTCTGAACTTTTTGTATGGTAACTTTATGTTCACTGTAAGTCTTACCAAGTTATATACTAATAATGAAGTCTATGTATATTCGTAACTTCAAAACATACCACAAAAAGTCATGTCTATCAGAGCTACACATGACAAATCTGAAGCCCTGAGAATTCTCTACTCTCTACCAAAACAAAAACTTGGTATATGTTGCGGATGGATAAACACGGTCAAAGCCTTCATCATATTAATGTGCCACATCATCATAAATTAGCTATATTTTCTCTGCAATCGTGCACCTAGGTACAAATCTACACCAGCCCTTGTTGGCATAGATTTTGCCATCATGCAGGTGGTGTCCCAAATTGCCCAGACATATTCCTTTTAATTAGTCCCGAATTGGCTATTTACAACTATAAAACAAACCGAGTATTTGTGACTATTTTACACCACCTAGGCCCGGTTCACATCTGCTTTCGGGTTTCCTTTCGGGGAGTCCACTTGGGGACCCCTGAACGGAACACTGAACGCATTAAAAAGCTGTTACCTTCAGGAAACCAGCAGACTCCATAGACTATATTGTTGGTTTGAAACATTTGGTTTCTGCACAAAACATGTAGATAGAAAAGTGCTGCTTGCAGGATATCAGTATGCACACTTATGTAACATGTATGGTACTGGTGAAGATAGTCTTTAAAAAAATAATCTCCTATGGAAGAAACTGAAAAACAGTCATTTTAGTTGGTGAATTTCTTCCATCTTTTATCAGGGCTTCAATGGGATGATTTTAAGTGTTTGGTTGTGGTCTCTTAGCAATCCTACAACCACAGACCATACATTGAGTATAGTCAGATTAGTCAGATATCTGTGTGCAAATCTAGTTTCTTCTCACTAATCATCATATTACATATAATACTGTATATCACACATACAACTTACCTTTAGTGTCAAGGAAAACTGTCTTGTGTTTTCTACTCTAATTCTCTAGATTCTATCCATGAAACCTGCCCCTTCTGCTGTCCTATTTCATACTGTGCCTTATGCATACTGCAACACCATGTATCATCTTTTCCTATAGGTAGACTGAGCCTAAAATAATAAGAAAAGTGTTCTAGCATATTCACAGGTTACAAGAACAATTGTATTTCCTGTAGTAACCAAAGTATTTTCTGTTCTCTAGATATGTTCACAATGCAGCTGTAACTGGAGCACCCAGGTAAACAATAATATTTTTTACATCTATTACCATGAAAATATTGCCCCTTTTACAGCGGTTTTCCGGTTCCTAAAGCATGTTTCATACCTGAAACTCATGATGACCTCATGAGTATCTGATCTGTGGAGTCTAACACCCAGACCCTACACAGATCAGCTGTTCCTGCAGTCCTCCGGATGCCAAAAGCTGCTGCAGCAGACAGGATGTGGATGCAGTCTGCACATATTCAAAATATAGTTGTGGAGCTGTAGCCCCATCCACTGTATAGCAGCGTTGTCAGGGAATTGCAAGTCCACTTCTATTATTTGAATAGGAGCAAACTGCTTCTGCTCCTTTTCCACTGCAGCAGCTTCTGACACCCAGAGGCACCAGATCAGTGGATTAGTGCAGGGTCCTGATGTCGGATCTCCACAGATCAGATATTGATGACCCATCATGTATGAAACATGCATTAGGGCTGGATAACCACTTTAACTGAATGGAAAGTATTGTGCTATGTTATATAAATCCTGAATACACTGTATCAACATAGGTAAAATGTAATCCACCTTGAGTATAAGTTTTACAACTAACAAAGGATTGTCTACATTGAGAACAGTAGTAACAAACCCTCAACTATGAACTAATGCTGGCCATACACATCAGAGAGTTATGCCTCCCAAGAAAAGCAGGGACACTGCCATATACATTGCATTGAGCATGTAAAAATCCAACCTGTTCACCCCCTGCAGAGGTTGTGGGGCTGTCCCGTATTATTCATAAGTTTCTTGGCAGTTGAAATTAACGGGAACTTTAGAAAATCATTTTAACAAACTGATAAAGAACTGAAAGTCTTCATTGGTGGGGGTCCATGTGTTGAGACTCCCATGGCCCTCCTGCCAAATAAATCTTCTGACATGTCATTATAACATGGAAAAAGATTCCAAAAATGACAGTCCCACTTTAAAGACTCTCGTAAACCTGCAAAAATTAGGTTATTAAGAGAATACTTGTGATTACAATGTGCAAGCTCAACCAAAATCCATTTTAACAAACTATACATATCTGTAGTCACATAAATATATCTTTACTGCAGGTAAACGAAGGAAAAGATGAAAAAGGTAAAATAATATGGCAGAACATTCAATTAAAACGACAAAAGCGTGAATGGGTCGTGCCCGCAGTGAATATACGAGAAGGAGAAGACAACAGATATAGAAATCCTATCGCAAAGGTAACGATTTATCCTTGTTCATATACATCAAGAAGACTAGTAGGGTGTTAGATATTGTCACCTGGATTATAACTCTGTATACATAGAATGTTCTCGTTCCCACTGCATTTAAACAACGGTTTCAAACTTGCCATTGCTCAAGATGTTATTTTATGCAAAGTTCCACTTATTTGCATACTCATAGTATATGCAGAGAGACCTGTATACACTCCTATCTAGTGATATTCTACTATATAACGATCTAGTTAGTTTTCAGTTTGTCTTTGGGTTTCAGACAAGAGCAATCATTTTTATACATAATTGTTCATCCTGCAATGTGATCATTTTCCCAAGATACAAAATGTGTTCTCTTTGTGTTGGCAGGTCCATTCTGACATGGAGCTTAAAAAAGGTGCTATATTTTATAGAGTGTCTGGACAGGGTGTGGATCAGCCCCCCTATGGGATTTTTGTAATTGACCCTAAAACAGGATTCCTGAACGTGACTTCAGTTATTGTGGACCGTGAAGTCGTATCAATGTTATATGTAAGTTAACACGATTTATTGCACATGAAATAAGAGATTTATTGAGTTGGAAATGCTTTATGGCTTCACACATCAGATATTGAAGCAAATATGTTATCCTCTAGGTCTCCCTTAGTTTCCATATGACTGTGTTAAACGTTTATCCTATTTATTGTATGTTAATGTCTATTCTAGCTTACAGTCCATGCTGTGACAGCTTCCGGTATGGAGGTAGAGAAACCACTCTCGCTGCGAGTGAGGGTTATGGACCTAAATGACAATCCACCAATATTCTCTTCGAGTGTTTTTGCCGGCGCTGTAGAAGAGAACTGCAAAGCAAGTAAGTGAAGGATGTTTTAAAATGTTTCGGCTTCGCTGAGCAATGCAAAAATAAAAGATTCAAGTTGAAGTGTGGGCAATACCATAAAGGCAACCTCTGTGACTGTTT
Source organism: Leptodactylus fuscus (assembly GCF_031893055.1). Taxonomy (NCBI): domain Eukaryota; kingdom Metazoa; phylum Chordata; class Amphibia; order Anura; family Leptodactylidae; genus Leptodactylus; species Leptodactylus fuscus. The sequence goes on along the minus strand of NC_134268.1, from coordinate 64,393,244 downwards.
AGGGTGTTCCTGTTCCCTTCCCCATAAATGCTTCTCATCTCCACTAAATGCAAATATTTAGCAAACACATGGAGAATTCAAGTAAATGCAGATGACCTGCATTACCAAGCACAGCCACTATGCAATGGATGGCGCTGTGCTTGGTATTCAGCCTCAGCGCTCACCAGAATACTGCAGTCTATTCAAACAACTGATTGGTGGGGGCTTTTGTGCCGGACCCCAAATGATTAGATATTGATGGCCTAACCTAAAAAAAACGCTTTAATCTAAGGTCACACTTTGCAGAACAGACTTTGGCATAAAGCTCATACATTCATCTTCATTCTCTAATTTGTGTATTTTAGATACTCTAGTAATGCAAATCCTGGCCAGTGATGCGGATGAAGAAAATACAGTCAATTCTCTAATTGCATACAAAATACTAGAGCAGAATCCCAGTGACCCTCCAATGTTTATTATGAACCAACACACTGGACAAGTCTTCACCATGTCTAATCTTCTGGATAGAGAGGTAAGATTTAGATTGATATAAAAAATAAAAAGCAGGATACAATAACTTCCCCATTGGGGGCTTAGTCAATGGGGGGGAAATAAATTGTTTCCTACTGTAGATAATGCAAATGGCGGAGGCTACAGTCATGTGCTCTGCTGTTTTACATCCAAACACAAAATTGTACGGAGGCGAGAACCCCTCAAATGTACAGCATCATGGACTTAATGGTGCCCTAATGTAAATAATGATAGATGATAAGAAGCCTATATAGTTATCTGTTTTAACTGCTATATAACACAATTGACTATAGGATGAAAAGAGAGGAGGGGTTAGGGCTAGGGCTGCACAGGAACTTTTGGCAATGCATCATTCTAGCCAGACTCTGTGAAAAACACTGCGGAAAAAACATGTTTCGGTTGTAGTCTTATCCGCAGGGTTTTTTTTTACTCCAGCTCGGTACATGTGGCCTTGGTCTCAAAGGGTTTTTCAATATCCTAAGGATACTATAGAGCAGGGGTAGGGAACGTACGGTTCTCCAGCAGTTGCAAAACTACAACTCCCAGCATGCATACTTGCTCTGCTGTTCTTGGAACTCCCATGGAAGTGAGTGGAGCATGATGGGAGTTGTAGTTTCACAGCAGCTGGAGAGCCGAAGTTTCCCTACCCCTGCTATAGAGCATCAATATTTTACTGCTGGAAAATCCCTTTAAGAACAAAAATATAGCAAGACCAAAGACACATAATGTGAGTAAATCCAATTGCCTAGAGTTGGATTTTTGTGACACGTTGTGGTTGTGGCATCTTGCGGGTTGCAATGTGTCCACATTCACTATTATTAGGTACAATGTAATGAGACTGATGCAATCTTGCATTGTGTAGCTACATGACAGACATGACAAAAGGTATTTTTTTCCATGTGTTTAGTATTTCTTTAAGAATAATTCAAACCAATTTGAAAGCATAATGTTCTATATAAGAACTAAATAATATTTATGATGCTGTGATGTCTCTTCAGAGTAGGACTTATTCAAGTGGTGTTTTGTATTTTAGATGACAAGTTCCTATAGCCTTCTTGTTAGTGGAACAGACTTGAATGGAGCAGCAGGTGGATTATCTGGACAATGTGGAGCCAACATTAAAATTTTAGATGTGAATGACAATATCCCAAGACTTGAGTTTGACTCGGTGAGTACACCTTTCAATACAGCTTGTAAATATCATGTTAAAATTGTTAAGGCAATGCAGAGAACATGAAAACTGTTATACATTCAGATCACCTATTGATATAGAATGAAGTTAAACTTTTCCTTCTATATATGTCACTGTATATAGGAATTAAAAGGCATCTGGAAACAACCATGAATTTGCAGGGTTACATAGTACGGTTGAAAGAAAACATGTGCTATGGTTTTATAAAAAGACATACACAACTCTAGCCAGAATACTACTGCAATAAAATGGAGGACATTAGCAGGAAGCAGACATCTAAACTACTGACACACATTTCTACTATTTTATGTAATATCATAAAAATCAGATATACAGTAAATAAATAGTTCTTTTTTTTTTTTTAATATTTCAGTACAATGTCCAATTCAAGGAGAATTATGTTGGTTTAACTGATCTGAGGATGAGAGTTTTCGATATGGATGAAATGTATTCTGATAACTGGATTGCAGTGTTCGACATAGTATCAGGCAATGAAGGAGGATGGTTTGCAATTGACACAGATCCTCAGACAAATGAAGGCTTTTTGAGAATCGTCAAGGTAACTATTGGCTTGGTTGGGGTTCAAGACATCTTGGCTGACATTATGGTAAACATCAAAATCTGAAGCATTCATTTCATTGACCTTATACGATAGAGATGTAAAAAAAATCATCAGCTTTTAACATTATACACCATATTGTTCTATGTCATTTATTGTTATTATATAATATATGTCTGCATGTCACATAACAGATGAGAGTGGGAGGTTCTGATAATTGAGCACATTAGTCGTAGGCCTAAATTTGTTCAGTTTCTATTCAGTACAGTCACTCAGAAGTCATCAGTAGCAAGAAATGCCTGAAACAATGCCTGAAACTGAACAAATTTAGGCCTAAGACTAACATCCTCTTTTATCAGAACCTCCCACTCTCATCTCCAAAATTTCTTCTGAGTTGCACCAGTTCTCTGGGATGATCTACAATTGACAGTCAGATTAACTCCCAACTTCTACAGTTTCAAATGCATCTTAAAGACACATTTCTTCAGTCAGGCCTATCACATTAAACAATCTATAAACCTCTGTAGTTGCGCTCTCTAAAATTAACCCTCATCTGTTCATACTCACCTCCCCCATTACATTACCCTTACATTGTAAACCACCAATAAAAAAAGTTATTAATTCTGTAAATGTCACATATTGCTTGTCAATATCTGGGGGGGAAAAAACCTTCCGAAAGAAGTGCCCCTTTACTGATCTGTCCATCATATAAACTCATATTACAGAAGAAAAGTCCTTTAAGGGCATAGCTCACAATTAGTTAAATGAACTCCACGTGTACACATTCCGTCGCTGGATTAGGCCCAAATGAATGGGCCGGAGCCTCACAACGCGGACGCAGCCACAGAATCCACAGCAAGATAGGGCAGCTTGCTTCTTTTTCTGCTACTAGCAATGGGAGCCATTTTTGGCAGCGGATTTTGAGGCGGATTCCCTAGCCCTTAGGAGGCAGCATAGTTTGGGTCTTAAATGTGACAGGTCACTTTATGCACAAATATTTACCAGCTTCTGGGCCTGCTAAATATCGTGGCTCCATACTATTTTTACGACTGAGCCTTAACTATATGTTCAGGACACCACTATAATACATCGCTATGAATTGGTTTGATCAGCTTTCAAGAAACACAATATTCTGTTCTACTTGTCTATGAGTGACCACACAAGGGTTGCTATATGTATTGCATTCGTATCATAAAAATTTTGAAACCTTAATAAAATTCCAAGGATAATTAAGGTTGGACATGTCTATGTCATACACATAAAATAATAATCTTTCTAATTGTGTGTTTTTTCTTGTCTTATATAGGCATTGGATTATGAAGCAATGAGTTCAGCTAATTTAGGTATTGTTGTAACCAATCAGGCAGCTTTCCATTATTCTATCATGTCTGAATACCAAGCAAAAGTGACTAACATAAACGCTCAAGTAGAAAATGTGAGAGAGGGACCTATCTTTGTTCCATCAAACTACAATATAGAGATTCCGTCTGGAATGACGACAGAAGAGTTATTAAATTATGTATTGCTCACAGTTTCAGCTATAGACCAAGACACTGGAAAAGCAGCCACAAATGTTGTGTAAGTTACCATTTTATTATATCAACGTTTGCAATGAATAGTTGGCCACTAACTTTGCAACAAACTTTACATAGGTAAATAAAGAAGCAAATATAAGAAACTCTGTAATATCCAGTAGAATCTTGTAAAAGAAAAATACCTCTTTCTTCACTTATCAGGCTGTTTTCCTCCTTTTCCTTACTCACTCCTAAACTCTTCACTTATTCTCAAATTTCTGAGGGCTCCATTTTGGTCTGCCAAGATGGACTGTCAACTCACTTAAAGGGGTTGGCCACTTTCAGACCAATATTGAGAGACAAATGTTATTGTTTGTATAATAAAAAGTTGTACAGTTTTCCAATGTACTTTCTGTATCAATTCCTCACGCTTTTCTAGATCTCTGCTTACTTCTAGTGAATAAGATTTTGACTATGGTCATGTGATATACGGTCTATGATCACGTGATGAACACCCAGGTGCCTCTCGTTATAGTCATAGCACGGTAGTCAGACATCTGCCTGGTAATGAGCTGTGTGTCCATCACATGACCATGGACTGTATATCACATGACCGTGAGGAACTGATACAGAAATTATATTGGAAAATTGTATAACTTTTTATTATACAAACATTAACATTTGTCTCTCAATATTGGTCTGAGAATGACCACTCCCTTTAAGTATCAAGTTATACGTGTCCATGGAAGGCTAGGGAGAGGAGATGGGGAGAAAGAAGGAGCTAAGTGGGAGAAGAGAAGAGACACAGACATGATGTGGCCAGTAATAGTACACTTTGCCATTTTAGGACATCCTAAGGCAAAAGAGGAAAATCACTTTTTCACTACTTCCAATTGGAGAGTAGCTACAAAGAGAGTCCTCTCTGGAGGACCTGGTTTTCAGTGGACAATCCCTCTAAATGAAACTTTATAAACACTTACAGGATTCTATTAAGGATGATGCTTTGTTGCAACCTAAGTTTTCACAAAAATATCCATTTCTGTTACTTACTTATATTTACACAATCATATATCTTAATTGTGTTTTTTGTTTAACAAGAAAAACAACATCTAATAAAAGCTAGTTTGCCAGTGTTGTTAATAATGTGACTCCCAATAGGTATAAACTGGATGAAAACTCAAAAAAATGGCTTATAATTGATGAGAATGGCAATCTGAGAATGACTTATGAAATGGCTCGAGATACTGCAAGTGGTAATCCAATAAACGATGGCAAAAACGTCACAGCTACAATATTCGCAGATGACAATTGTAAGGCTATAACCATTACTCATGATTATTCTTATTTGTAAAATAATACGTCTTCACTTATTTTACATATTTGTGTTTTTTTGCAGCTAATCCTGCGCTAACATCTACTGCTACAGTTGGAATAGGAATGAGTACATCTTCAACTCAGTCTTGCCCTACGATTACACAAGAAAAGCGTATGATGTGTTTAGGCAATAAAAAAGTTATAATACAGGCATATCAAAATCCAGACCAAAGCCCTTTCACATTCGAAGTTACGCCAAATACCTACTTTACTGTTACGCCATTGAATGGTAGTTACTACTGTTACTAGTTTTCTTTATTCTATAAGCAATAATAATAATTACAATATTAATAACACCTACGCTACATGATATTGCTTTATATTGATTTCAAATATCATCTTCTGCATTAAATATTCTATTGCTAATAGATAGACTGTTAGGTAAGTGAGTACTGCATCGAGATAGATCAATGAATAGATGATAGACAGGCAGAAAAGTATGTATGTAGATAGACAGATTTATACAGACACACGTACATAGACATGTAAAGTAGATTTAACGTAAATAGATAATTCCACTGTTACCAGTTTTCTTTATCCTTTATACAATAATAATAATATTATACCTTCTATGGCTATCTAACAATACTCACATATGTACACATTTGTATCTAAAAAATGACTGAACCCTTTTTTTTCTTTATTCTTTTTTTTAGCCACAGCTATTACTTTAACTGGAGCCCCAAATCTTGCTAGCCAGAATTATTCTGTGCAGATGATCGTTAAGGATAAAAATGGTGTTTCTTGTCCAAACCCAGTTAATGTTGTTGTGGAAGGCTGTGAATGCAGCAATGGTGTCACCTGTGATGCTGTAAAACAAGCAGGCAAGAGCGTATCCCTTGGCCCTGCTGCAATTGGCCTCATGGTTCTGGGATTTTTGGCTCTTTTGCGTAAGTAGTCACAGTTTACCTCATCTCACATTATAAAGTAAATAAGCTTCAAGTCAGTTCAAGTCCCTGCTTTTTCATCATATCAAATAACAGTAATTTTATCCAACTCCCACAAATACATGCATGCCCAGCACAGTCAAGTGTGCATGTTTAATGTACTGAAAGGAGGCGTAAAAACTGCTTTATCATCAGTGGGAGACTTGGTAAATTTAATGAGTAAGGCCATGTTTTACCTAATGCATTTGTGCACCATTATGTTAGTTTAACACCCAATGGGCGGATAAATCTGATCAATAAAATATCAAAGGTCAGGTGGAGGATAACTAAATAAAGTTCTGTTCACATCTGCTGTCTCTGAATTATGTAAGAATGTCTATGTACTGCTTTATAAATGGTGATATTGCACTTGAAATTATGGCATATAGACTGGAGACAAATAGATATTATAATAGGATGGATGGATGGATGGATAGATGATAGATAGATAGATAGATAGATAGATAGATAGATAGATAGATAGATAGATTGAACCTATCCTGGGGAAAGTGCTAACCCCACAATCCCTTGGTCATTTGCCTCCGCATATGTAGAAAACCAGCTCTGTACAAGAGTATGGTTATCAACCTATCAAGAGACAATCGAACTAACAAAAGACATTCACTAACTTACAGATAATAAGACTGTTTTATGTCTTTTCTATTAAAATTCATATATAAAATATTTTGAACCATTCAAAAATCTAAGGCTCTGTTCCCACGGAGTAACGCGCCGCTCATTCTCTGACACGTATACACGTGTCAGAGTGAGGCGCTTCAAAACAGATCCCATGGACTTCAATAGGTGCCGGCTTAGGCGCGCTACACATTGAAATTAATGGGTTACAAAACCTCGACTTGATTTCAATGTGTAGCGCGCGTAAGCCGGCACCCATTGAAGTCAATGGGATCTGTTTTGAAGCACCTCACTCTGATATGTGTTTACGTGTCAGAATGAGTGGAAAGGGAGCCTTAGGCCCCATGTGACATCCCGCAGCGCTTTAAACATAAAGTTCGCAGAGTTTTCGTCCATAGACTTTCTGTTACAATTATACCTAAGGGGAAACCGCTGGCGTTTCCATAAGTATAATTGACATGCTGCGATTTCCAAAACTGAGCCGTATTTGGAAATCGCGGCGTGCCCGCATGGCAGTTTTTACCACAAAATGGGCATGGGATTCGTTAGAATCCCATCCACTTTGCCCATACTGTAAAATGCTGCGATTTTTCCCAGGCAAATTGCGGCGTTTCGGTCCCATGGGGCCCCAGCCTAACAATAACTATTACTAAGTATATTGCTAACATACATGTTACTTTATTCTTTTTTGACAGTGGCTCTGCTGCTATTGCCGCTCTGTGTATGTGGATCTGGTGCGGGGGCTAAATTTATCCCAATTGCACCTGTACATGATGGAGCTTTTCATCAATGGGAAACAGAAGGTGCCAAGCCTCAAGATGTGGTCAGTTATAGTTTTATATATATTCACATGCAGGAATATAACCAGCTTTAGCAGCAAAGTAGGATACCTGTACTACAGTAGCATTACTACAGTGGTTAAAGAAGACCTTTCATCAGATTGGGCACAGGCAGTTCTATATACTGCTGGAAAGCTGACAGTGCGCTGAATTCAGCGCATTGTCGGCTTTCCCGATCTGTGCCCCGGGTAAAGCGCTATCGGTCCCGGAACCGTAGCGCTTTACAGTCAGAAGGGCATTTCTGACACTTAGCCAGGGACGCCCTTCTGCCCAGCAGCACCTATCGCGCTGTACTGTGGAGCGGGAAGGAACTCCCCCCTCCCCTCCTGATAATACTCGTCTATGGACGAGCACTGTGAGCAGAGGGAGGGGGCGTTCCTCCCCACTCACACTGTACAGCGCGATAGGCGCTGCTGGGCAGAAGGGCGTCCCTGGCTAAGTGTCAGAAACTCCCTTCTGGCTGTAAAGCGCTACGGTACTGGGACTGATAGCGCTTTACCCGGGGCACAGATCGGGAAAGCTGACAGTGCGCTGAATTCAGTGCACTGTCAGCTTCCCAGCAGTATATAAAACTGCCTGTGCCCGATCTGATGAAAGGTCCACTTTCAGTAGAAATGAGAAAATACCATCTGTTACCCTCAGCCTTTTCTTTACATGCTGGATTTCAGTAGGGATCTACATTGTTTGCTCGCAGTGGCTAGAAATCTGACTTGGTCATGTGATGAGCACAGGTGTGCAGGCGTGTTACAGTATGTGTATTTCAGCTGTGCCTTGCAATGAACCAAAGTTCCTATGACAGTAGACTCACACTTACGCAGGGAGTGCTGGACTGCTACAACACCGGTTACACATGGAGATTGCTAGACCCCATTGACTATAGTGCAGGGCTTTTTTCTCTGCCAATTGCCGATGGAGTCTCTATGGGAAAATTGGTACTATATCCTTCAATTTTCACTGTCCACCAAGCATAATGTTAGACTTGCCAATGATGATGCAGTATAAGGGTGAATTCACACTGAGTAAACGCTAGCTTATTCTGAACGTAAAACACGTTCAGAATAAGCGGCGTCTAAAGCAGCTCCATTCATTTCTATGGGAGCGGGGATACGAGCGCTCCCCATAGAAATGAATGGGCTGCTTCTTTCACTCCGTGCAGTCCCATTGAAGTGAATGGGGAGTGCCGACGTATACGGCAAGCTCTGCTCATGCCGGAGTGTACACGCCGGCACTCCCCATTCACTTCAATGGGACTGCACGGAGTGAAAGAAGCAGCCCATTCATTTCTATGGGGAGCGCTCGTATCCCCGCTCCCATAGAAATGAATGGAGCTGCTTTAGACGCCGCTTATTCTGAACGTGTTTTACGTTCAGAATAAGCTAGCGTTTACTCAGTGTGAATGCACCCTTACAATAGAAGATGACACCTCCTGCCTAGAAAACGTTCCCATAGACTTCAATGAGTCAGCTTAAGACTGCTCTCTACTAAAAACCATATGCCATATAACTAAATACTGTTAGCAGAACAGAAGAGAAGCTCAGGCAAGATGACATCCCCATTATCATGTACAGATGATTTAAAAATCGATAATCAGAAAATAAAAAGATATAACGCTGTAGAAATAAATATATATTATTTATTATATATAATAATAATATTCTATAAATATATATTATTATTAATATCCAAAAGGTGGATAAGCGCATTTTTGGGGAGATTAGAAGTTGCTATACATGTAAAAGTGGAACAAACTTCATATCAACGAATATGGTTTTGAAATGGGATTTCCAACAAGCTTATATAGATGGGATTGTCAGGTGTCTTCTTATCTTTGCCGATATTGTGTATCATTATGTACTATTGTAAATGAATAGTGGAAGCATGTTTTATATGAATATATACCGTAACGTATAGTATTATAATGAAATATATATGAATAGCCACTAATAGTGAATCGTTCTTTGTTTCCTATTCAGGATATGACAAGCCCATTTATTACTACTGGAATGCCTGAATATTCTGGTAAGTTTAATAAAAATCCTATTTATTCAGACCATGATGCATTTCTATAATTTTCTGGCCACAAATTGTAAAAATGCACACGGTAGAAAAACACAATGGAGCTGCTTGAAAAATGCCATTAACCAAGAAATGGATGTCTGTGTGTGCCAGACTCTCCATTTTATGATTAGATCCCAAATATATCCATTACGACTAAATTGCCCAAAAATGTTTTGTGGTGGAGGAAAGGTACAGTCCCCATCTATACTCTGACCAGCAGAATGGGTGATAAATACGAGGTTGGTTCACAAGTACCAAAAGTTTAGGGGCCCTTTATTAATATTTGGTCCTCCCACAATAAATTTTGACTAGTACAATCCCTGTAGGTCGACATGTTGCCTAAGTAGCTATTAATAGAATTTCAAGGATTTACTTTACTGCCACATGGACTATTGTATGCAACAATCAGGTGATAACTCAAGTGACCATCAGATATTGTGTGGTGTGATGCTGTGTTATCTATATACTGTACTTTATAAGTGTTACCTTTCATTGTAATCCTGATACAACTACTGAAAATTGATCTCCATAGTACAGGAAGTGTCAGCCTATTATGAGTCTTATTTTATAGAGTAAAAACTGCAAGATTTCAGGATTGGTTTTAAAATGGATCGAAAAATAGAAAACTTTAAAAAAAATCACTATGTTTGACATAAGAACTTAAATTAAACAATAGGCCATTTTATGATCAGAGATCCCTTTAATGTTTTTGTAAATCCACTAATGTAATAGTCCTTTAAAAGATAGATGAGACAGCAGCTGGGATATAGATGTAGAAGATGTGTATGGTCTCAGAAAGATTAACTATACATTCAGTTTATCAAAAGTAACATATAACACATAATTTAGTTGATTGTATGGCATAATCTACATCACTCTATAAACACCCCAAACATTAAATGTTAAGGAACAGTTTAGGATAGGTCTACATATGTAGAATGCATGCAAATTGAATATATGCAGAGATTATGGAGACACATACTTTAGGTAAGGTGTATAATGAGGATACCTATAATAGTCATCTTAGCCAGTAACATGTTCGAAGGTTTGGTGTGTATTTTCTTATTTCTGTAAATTCTTATTTTACAGAAGTCAATGCCGGTAATGTAATCCAAGGAGTTGGTACAGCTGCAGGAAGCACAGTAGGAGCAGGAATGATGGGCGGAACAGGAATTCACTCTGCTACTACTGGGATTGAAGGAACCACTCTCCTAGGAGAAGGAGCAGGGTGGGGCGGAAGCAATATAGCCAATTCTTACATTGGAACCATGCCACCACACTATGAGGGATTGAACATGGATTATGTAGACAACTACTTCACTAAGGTAAGATGCACAGTGATACTAAATATGTATGCTGTTGAAAAAGAACTGAAGATGTTCTTTTTCTTTGTATCAAATGTATATTTTGCCTTACCCTGGATCAACACTGTAGGGATTGTAGGGTTATAGGTTGGACTTGATGGACTAATGTCTTTATCCAACCTCATCTACTATGTAACTATGTAACTGTATTCATATCAAACCTATTTTTCATCAAACATAATAACAAAATATTTATCCACAATTTAGTAAATTATTACCTCATGACCACAATACTATGAGATAAGTCAAGCAGATGTCTCACAAATTGTGAGACTTTTTCAAGTGTTATTGCCATTAGGATATATTTATATTGGCATGTTTAATTCATTAAACAAATGCCAATGATATTTCTTCTTAGCATGAACAGTTATTTCATGGAAGATTGTAGCATATTTAGGGTAAGGCCCCACGTAGAAAGCCTCAGCAAAAAAGCACTGCGGGAAAAAACGTGGTGGAAACACATTGCGCATATAGATAGATAGATAGATAGATAGATAGATAGATAGATAGATAGATAGATATGGAAACTGACAGTGTTTCCATAGGTATTATTGACATACTGCGGTTTACAAAAATGCAACCATTTTGGAAATCACAGCATTTCCACTGCAGGTATTTTTTCTGCAACGTGTGGATGTAATTTGTCAGAATCCCATCCACTTTGCAGGGACTGTAAAACACTGTGGTTTTTGCCGTGGTGATTCAGCCACGGCCAAACGTCAGTTTATACGCCTCATGAGGCCCCAGCCTTGGGCTGCTTTCACATTTTTTTACTTCAGGCATAGAATCAGTTTTTGTCAATAGGCTCCTAGCTGTCATAGTAACAGATTACCACTTAAATGATGGCACCCATATGCCAAGGCAACACAAGGGTTCATTCCCTTGATCAGTGTGAGCACTGATCGCCGGCTTTGCCAACGGGACTCTGCTGTGTAATACAGTGATGACCCGGCAACTATATTTAAACACCATAAAAGTAAGGTGGATGTTGGGAAGGGGTTAATAGGTATTTGGGATAATTTATACCCTATATATTGTACCACCAGAAGAACCACGTTGTTGGTTTAGACATTTCTCAAGTTGTATGAACCATCCAAAGGTAAAACACATGTTTAACAATAAGACTGATTAAGGCAAAGTATTAGAATCTGGGTATTACAATTTACCATAAAACTAATAGATAAAAGATAAAGTACGAGTATCTTGTGGTTTAATATTTACTACCTTGCTAAATTTGGAAAAAGATGTCAATGGATCAAAGAAATAGCATGCAGAAATAGTTACACAAGCTAAAGATTGTATTTAAAGTGAAAGAATATAAATATACATGGAATTACATGATTGCTATCATTTTAGAAAGCAGATTCGTATGCCAATGAAGATGAGAGTCGCCCGGCAAATGATTGTCTACTAATTTATGATAATGAAGGCATTGGAAGCCCAGTCGGATCTGTCGGGTGCTGCAGTTTCATTGCTGATGACTTGGATGACACCTACTTGGACACATTGGGACCAAAATTTAAAACTTTGGCAGAAATTTGCATTGGTTCAGAGATTGAACCAATGCCAAGTGGTGAGGAGCCAAGATTGTTTCCACACGTTCCAATGGTAGAAACGGAAACAAATGTTATAGTAGATGAATTACCAGTCAGTGTTCCAGTTAACCGATCTATGCCAGTTAGCAGCTCTACATATGTGACTGAGAGCACAATTTCATCTGCCAATCTTCAACCAGTAAGACCTATGCCCGAAACTTTAATCCCAGGTAATGTAGTTGTAACTGAGACTTACACAACATCAGGGGGCACACTGAGACCAGTTACCCGTAATATAGATCCAGGCCTTCCTACTAATATTTTAGTAACAGAAAGGGTGGTTGGATCTGCAGCACCTGCACATGGAGTATTTGCTGACCTAAACAATGGCTCTAATGTGATTGTGACAAAGAGGGTCGTCCAACCAGTCTCTGGTATAGAACTACCAAATCTGTCCAGTCTAACAGATGGATCAAATGTGGTACTAAGAGAAAGAGTTGTTGCACCAAATAGTTCAAGACTGTCTAATTCATTTAACATCCCAGATATAAATTTAGGTGAGGCACAAAATGTTCTAGTAACTGAAAGAGTGATACAACCCATCTCTAGTATTCAAGGAAATCTAAGCATTCATCCAGAAATGGGAAATCTAAGCATTCGTCCAGAAATAGGAAATCTAAGCATTCATCCAGAAATGGGAAATCTAAGCATTCGTCCAGAAATGGGAAATCTAAGCATTCATCCAGAAATGGGAAGTCTAAGCATTCGTCCAGAAATGGGAAGTTCTCAAAACATATATGTAACCGAAAAAACAGTTCGATCTGGTCCAGCCATTAAAACCCAAATGTTGAGCGCAGAACCTTTGATAACTCAAACCGTAGGTTCCACTTCCCCTAGTCTAACCCGCAGCAAAGTAACAAAGTACAGCACAGTTCAATATACTAAACAATAAATTTTATCAATTGCACTGGACATTGGTTTTAATAAAATTGAATTATTTCAACTGAAAGTAACACATTGATCTAGGACAAGAAATCCTAAATTTAATTCCTTCGGTCTTTTATTCGACTATTTAAATTGAATTGTCCTAAAAATAGTTTTACAAGTCTTACAAATATAAAGAAAATAGGGTTAGGATAAACCAAATTTACTATTTGCCAATTCCTTTTAAATTCTTCAACAAATTTGTCTTTGTTTTTGGGCAATTTTAGTTCATGCCCCACTTTATGTAATATATGTAAATTAAAATTGTGTTACTGTGCTGTAAATATTAGATTCCAAACATATTGCATTTACATTGCCTCCTACTATGTGTCCCCAACTATAACTTCTATACCACTATGTAATAAAACAGAAAAAAATGTTTAATGTATTTTCTTAATAACAAATATTTTTATACACCTCTGTTCCCTTATATTTGATTACTTATATATCTGGGGATGTTAATGTAACGACCCTTGTAATGTTTTTTTTTTTTTACTTTTAGAAAATGTTTAGTAAAATTATTTAAGTCCCATACTAAATGATGTTTTTAGAAAAAGCGAAACAGCAACGTTTAACGCTATCCGTATCTATTCTCTTCTAGTTATTGTATGATGGATTTGGAATAACTGAGGCAGTAAATATTTCATTTATGTAGTTTGTTCTAGTAAAATAAAATGGCTCTTAACCAGCTCTAGCATGAACAAAAGCTTAAGCTGCATATGATAGTTGTCGACTATTCATCTCGGTCAAGATCCCCTGAAACATTTGGGCTGAGATGATGATGCCACATCCGCCTGAAAAGGGAGATAAGCAGTGACAGGACACTTCTAGTGCCACTTATCCCCCGGATTACTTGGCTGACCATAGCAGTAGAGTAGGTCTGGCTGATCCCATACACATAAAGTATCTGGCAAATGCTGCATATATTACACCTAATCCAATATATATATAGATATAATAAGACAGCCTACATTTTTTCCATTGTCTGAAACTATGACATCAATTTTGTTACTTACGCTACTTTAAGGGGATTCATTTAAAGACTAACACAGAGGAAAACCAGTGCGGCTGACAATACAAACAATAAGATCTTTGCTTATATTCCTTTGTCCTTGGCTGGGACTTGGTTTTTCATTATATTAGTTTTAAGACCCCTGTGAATACTGTAAAGCAAATTGAATGTGCCCCATGTTTCAGGTATTTTAGGGGTGCAGTACTCAGAATAAGAACAGCCAGTTAGTAGCGCATCTAATGCAGTATTTGGACATTTTCCCTGGAGAATGACCACAATTTTTTTTAATTGTATGTATATATATATATGTATTGCTGTGTCTGGTTTTGTACTTAATTGCTTTATGCTTTTATTGTCTTCTTGTATGTCTATTTTCTCACTTACCTATAATGGCATAGTTTAAAGATTCCCATCTTAAGAAGTTATTTCCTATCCAACATGGTGGTCTGAGCAGCTGTGGACCTCCACTGATCTACACGCTACCCCCTATCCTATGGATCAGGGATTACTTTTAAGTTGGGAATACCCCTGTAAGTAAAAAATTGGGCATCAGCACTGCTTTGTAAAAGAAAAACAGCATTTTTCCATAAAATAAAATGATAATCAAACTCCAGCAAACAATAAACATTAACAAACTAACCTTCTGTGCCACGACATTGGCCGCTTTGATATATGTCCAATCTTACAAACATGAGTTTTCCTGCCCAGCCTCCTCCAAGACATGGCACCTGGACAGTGTTGTCAGTGTTGTCATCATATAGTTTATCAACTCATCTGTAATATAAATGCCATTGGATGGAAAGTTAATAAACATACAGAAAGATAGAAGGATCATTTCTGACTGATAGGATTGAAAGAACAGTGTCATGTAGACATCCATCAAAGTAAGTTGAATAGGAGAAATTTGGATGGTGAGAATATTTAAAATTTTGGAGTCTGGGAGATTGGTAGATTGATAGAGGTTTGTCCATGTTAAAAAAAAGTGAATTTTCAGGTTTTGTTTGTTTTTATGGTTATGGTTTAGCTTGTGGTTACAGTTGATTAGTTAATCGGTAGAGATCCTATTGCAGATCTGTATTTGCCACATAACAGAGGCTGAAATATGGTTTTATATTTCAGTATATCAGCCAGGCAGTAGACATGGCTACATAATTGGAAATGTATTCTCTTACGTTTAAATAGACAATGGGAGGGATTTATTATGTCTGATGCATTTTGCAACAGTCTTAATATTGTGAGTGCTGGCGACAGATACACTAGAATTAGAGGATGTGGCCGACCTTGATCCTTTGTTCAAAAGTTGTGAACAACCTACAAAATGAGCAAAATGGTCCATTTTTGACTTAAATGACTTTAAAAAAGGACAACTTTTGTACCAGAAAACAATTGATATTTTAAGCACATAGTTACCTACACTTTTTAACAAAAACATTTAAATAACATTAAATAAATCATAATTTATACATTTATATATAATTTATAACCCTTTAAACCAAACCAAAACACTACTGGGTTGGCCAGAATGTTTTTCATTTATGACCTACCCTTAGGATAAGCCATAAATATTCAATCGGTGGCTCTTCACAAGGATCAGCTATACGGAAACCACTGACAGTTATACTATACACAGCATGGAGCAGGGAGCAGCTGGATACGCTCCCTGTATAGTGATCGGGCACTAATACTACAGCTTAGGTCCCATTGACTTCAATAGCAGCTGAGTTGCAGTGATGCTCATGTCCAGTATACAGGACAAAGAGTCAATTGCCTCTGGCTACTGAGCATTGTATAGTACACGTGTTGGAAGAGGTCCAATAAGCTGATCTGCGTCGGTGTCCTAAGTTGGCCCCCTCACTGATCAGATATGTATGGCCTATTCTATGATCAGGCCATAATTAATTTTAAAAAACCTCTTTAAATACAGAAGGTGGTACTGTGCCATATTGGGTAGTGAAGAAAATTGTAGTATCAAATGTACATATTGTTAAACTCAAACTAATTTACTTGAATGTATTTACAATTTGTAACTACTACTAATATCTAGGAAAATATCCAAAAGAAACAAAAGAAAGTGTAGCAAATGGCTTGAGGCAGTGACATTGTGCTGGTTTGACGTCCAGCTGACTTGGCCCTAGTGCAAAATATAAATTATATAAGCTGACCTCTGATTTGGTTTTTGGCAAGATAAATATCCGCCAGTCAGATGGTTTAGAGTCTCCTGCCACGCTTCAAAACTATTATAATAGCCTTCAATAATACATAATATTATCTGTAGTTGCCTATATATGGTTTTTCATTGCAGAATCGCAGCCTTTTTTTGTTGCATATTTTGCTGCGTTTGAGCAGTGGATTGAGCAGAAGGTAAAAGTACTAGAGAATCCTAGATATTTCTCATTCTTTTTTTAGGCATTTTTGGCTTTGTCTCAAAAAACTGCAGCAAAAAAAAATGCAACAAAAAACTGTTTCCGCAAGGTGGGGCCTTAGCCTTATATAGCCCTTTTTGGATAGAAATGCTCTTTATTGCATCCTTTAACGCATAACTAAATTGGTACCAATAACCCTTGGCGTTGTGTGGTAATGTAGAATAAAGATCAGATCAAATAAATTAGATAATAGCATTGCTATAATTTGCCACAACCTTTCAAGGCATTATTCTTACAGCTGCTGTTTGATAAAGTGCAAGGAAGTAATTAAAGGGATTTTTAACTCCTAAAATAGTTCTTACTTGTCTCCTACCTTCTTATATTCAGCACCATTCCTGTGGTGCTGGCTACTGGATTGCCCTCTGGAATAATGTGAACATGGCAGTCAATAACTGGCTTGTAACTCTAGTGACTAGTGGTGCTGGAATGGCGTTGAATTTGAAGTATGGAAGAATGTTTTAAACCTTTGTAGAAATTTAGAACGTTAGCATTTAGGATAGTTATTTTGCTTTGATAAAATGTCAAAACAAAGAATTTATCTGTAACAATAGATTGGATACTTCTTATAAAAAAAAAGCATCTGCATTTGTATGAACTGAAACCTTATGCAATATTTTTGTATTTTGCAAAATATATTAATAAAGCACTTTTAAATAATTCTACATTTTTAGTTTCATCATTGACTTTTTTTTAAGGGTAAAATGCAAAAAAACACAGACATTCTTGTTGTGTACTCTAGACATGAGTGACTCATAATATTGTGTGCAATGCTATTTTCCCACTTTCATACACAATGGCATAAGAATTATGTGTGCAGCCATTGCCAGGTCTTTGTTCCGAATGATGAATTTAGCTCTTAAACATCCCATAAATGTTTATCCCTTTTATTGAGCAGTCCTGCACCATCTGTGTGACCTTGGGCAAGGAACTTTGTGCCTTGACTGCCAAATACACTGAATGGAAGACATTCATTTGTAATCTATATTTACAATGCAGCTGTGTATCTCAGTGGTGAAAGTCAGAATACAGCTCGGTATGACTCCGAGACAGCAAATACTAAAATATCTTGTCTTTACAATCTGCTAACATTATTATTACAATACATGTGTAGGCATGTGCCTAACCCATTACAAATGGTCTCAAATAAAAGGATTATCTTATGAGAGAAAATAGTGAGGGTGTGTTCATGCTAGCCTTGTCTTTTTGCAAAAAAAAAAAGTGTAATAACAAAAAAAAATGGGGGGGAGATACTTAGATAGATTCATTCATTACTATGGGATGCAATACTGACAAGGTATGTAAAACTTTTAAAAAAAAACACTCACACATACACACTAGTGCGGATGTGCCCTTATAGAGTACCTGTCACCAATCCTGGCATATCTGTTTTACTAAAAACTTGATTTTTCCATGATATAATTCTGGAGAAATTTTTCTTATAACTCCATATAGTGCAGCTCCTCTGCTAAAATTTTATGAATAAATTGTCAACTTGGTGTCACCATTTGAGGGTGTTTCCCTGCACATTCTGACACTGCTGCCTGTACCAGACTATGGAAGGACATATCCCTCTGACCAATGTATCCATACATTTCTAGGGGGAATAAACAGGAACAGCACAACATGCTCCTAAAGTGTTATGTATAGGAAATAAAAATGTTTACTAAAATAGACATGTCAGAAGAATTGACATTACATTTCACTGAGTTAATGGGGGATTCATCAACAGTGGCATCGATTTTCGACTATGTAGTGCCACTTGCAGCTAAAATAGCCTTGCCAGTTTTCCGAAAGTGGGTGAGCATAGCCGGGCCTTCATACAATGCAGTGTTTTAATAATTTATGCATGAAGAGTGGCATAAAGGGCATTAGAATCTATAGCACAAGGGTGCCAGGGGAAGTAAGAATTAAGAGTGATCTCCATAGGTGCAGGAGACATCAACATGGCTTAAAATGCAAAAGGAGAAAACTATTGAGACTGGCATTTCATATGCCCCTATTAATAAAGGCCGCAACTGGCACAAGGCATGACTCATTTATATAGAAGCACTGGCCATAAATCAGTCGTATGCATTTGGATGGTTATCTACATCAGTTAGGAACTAGCGTAGATTTCGATTATATCTCCCGCTACAAAACTGAACGTGATTATGTCAGGCCGAGGTGGTGAGTGAGGCATAGAACGGGGGTTGTGGCGCATGTTTAACGCAAAAAAGGGCTTCATGCCATATTTGACTGGCATAGAGGGATTGATAAATTCCCCAATGTGTCTTGTGCATATAACCTTATATGTCTACAGATTGGGCTGCCTAAATACCTGTTAGATAACATTTCTTTGCTTTCTGTTGGTTAGTGGCACATATATTCTCCTCTCTACAATCCGATCCACAAATTAAGAAAAGCTGGAACCACAGAAACATAGAAGAAAACAGAATAAGATGACATTGACTCTGTCCTTATACTTATCAATTAAGGAAATTAATTAAAATGAATACAAGTTTTCATTATTTTGGACAAAACATTGCAAACTTTACTGATATTGTTCATATACGTAACTTCCTATTAACATAGCTTTTCTATTAAGACCATTCATTTTAGAAAACATTAATTACTAAGGTATTATTTTTATAATTATTCTTATTAATATGACCATATTTCTTTATGAAGCCATTATCTTATTATACCTTTAGTTGTAGTTTAATATACTCCTGCTAGCCACTGTCCATTATAACAATCACAGTTTCCCCAAAGAAAGCAAAGCCGCAGGTACTAAAACTAACATTTTATTGTAATGACCGGGCTTTTGTTTTTGGAAGACATCACCAACAAGTGAAGATAGTATTGGAATAGATGCACACAACAGGTATGATATTCATTCTTCTCATAAAAGCTAATCATAATACATTACAATGAAACTAATAAAGCTTTCATCTCTCTGGACAGATCTCATCTCTTTCATCTCACTGAACAGCAAATAATGGAAAATAACACCATCACTATGGTAAATCATTTTCATATTTATACAATATCTTATATGTAACATCTAAGTTGTGTGGTCTCGTTTCAATATTTTTACCTTATCAGGGGTACTGCATGTCTGGCTAAAAAAAAATTGTTTCCCCGCAGGCAGGCAGAAGACACACAGCGAAGGTCACCTTTGCAAACCCATTCAAGTGAATGGGTTTTAAAACTGACTGACGGGTTTCCGTCTCCTGTCCAGTTTTGCAAGGCATAAGACGGAAACCTGCCGGATTGCACAAACTAGACAAAGAGCGCAGCTGTGAACAGCCCCTTAGAAAGGTCCTGCTTTGCAAAAAAGATGATTTTTTGTTTTTGTTGCAGATTTTGCTACGCTTTTTTTTAACCAAAGCCAGGAATGGATTGAGAAGTATTAGAGCTTTTTAGATATGTCCATTCCTTCTGCAGTAACTACTAGGCTTGGCTCAAGAAAATCTGCAAAATCTGAATAAAAAAAGCAGCGTTTTCACAACAAGGAGCCTCAGTCTTGTAGAAAAATATTGGCAGTGGACATGCTGCGATTTCAAAAACCATTGGGTTTTTGTAAATCTCATCATGTCAATTACACACATGGAACGCCAGCAGGTATAATAGAAGAAGAAGGTCCGTAGAGATAAACTTTTTCTGTGAAAAGTTAATTCCCGCCACAGTTTTTTCTGCAGCACTTTTTGTTTTGTTGCGACCTGCTACATGGGGCCTTACCTGCGTTTCCACTGTGCTATATTCTGTAGCAGTCTCTGAAGGTCCATCTGGATCCATGTACCTGGTGGTCCACTGGATTACAACAACTTTAATGATTGTAGTTTGGTCTAGGCTAAGGCCCCAAGTAGTGAGGCACAGCCACAAAGTGATGTGGGAAAAACCAGAGCAGTAACACTTTGTGGTTTTTCCTGCAGTACTTTTAGTCAAAAGTCCCATGTAGTGTCCCACAGCAAAAAAGCAAAGTAGGAAAAAGCGTGGTGGAAAAGCATTGAGGTTTTTCCCACAGTGTTTTTCACAGAAAGTTTGCAGAGGTTTCCTCTGTGGACTTTCTGCTTCAATTAAACCTATAAGGAAACCGCTAGCGTTTCTGTACGTATAATTGACATACTGTGATTTCCAAAATCCCAACGGTTTTGGAAATTGCAGCGTGTCCGCAGCGCATATTTTCCCTCAATGTTTGGATGGGATTTGTATGGAGCATAAAACGCTGCATTTTTTTCCGCAGCGATTCCATCATATGGGGCCCAGTCTCAAATAGGTTTTCCCACTAAAGCTACTTGTCCCCTATCCTGCGGGATCTCACCCAAACTAATCTTGAGAACAGGGATCCTGTGTCTCTCCGGATAAACAGAGAAAATATCACAAATTCACCAATATGGGACTGTTGGATATAAACAAGTTACAGTGCCATTGTCAATTTCATACAAGGGAATTAAAAGCAATAGACAGACTCTCCTTTGATCCATACATTAAGAAATACAGAGCCTGAGTTCAGCAAGAGCCTCAGCAATTGGACCCTCTCTAGTTAGACATGTGTCCTCAATATTGTGAATGGTTAGAAAGTGTCTTTAGTGAGAAATCTGCTGTCTGCAGTCCCTAATGTAAAAATGAGATTAATACAATTCTGACATAAAGTATACATGAAGCAGGATGAGACTTCTGTCAAGATAAATTACTTCACAGACGTGAGCAAGAAGAGACAGTGTTGCTTTCAGTCTGTATATGACCAAGAGCACTTCTACAACCTGACAGAAAATTTATGAGAAAAGAGCAGTGACTCTTGCACTTCTACTTTTGTTTTAAGATCTGGTATTTATACAACCAGTGACCCTGAGGATGTTTACAGACCAGCTTTAAGATAGCAAAACTTCAACCCTACACAAAGCTGAGGAAAATTCAACAAATAGGTAATATGAGGCATTTCCAGTGACAGTGGTGGTGCAGGTCTCTATACTCATTCTTGCAAACAACGGAAAGCAAGAGAGACTCCGCCCTAAGAGGTCTACCCTATAAGGTCTGCCCTAAGAGGTCCACTCTAAGAGACTCCGCCCTAAGAGGTCCACCCTAAGAGACTCTGCCCTAAGAGGGCCACCCTAAGACACTCCGCCCTAAGAGGTCCACCCTAAGAGACTCCACCCTAAGAGGGCCACTGTAAGAGACTCTGCCCTAAGAGGGCCACCCTAAGAGACTCCGCCTTAAGAGGTTCGCCTTAAGAGGTCCACCCTAAGAGACTCCGCCCTAAGAGGTCCACCCTAAGAGATTCTGCCCTAAGAGGTCCACCCTAAGAGACTCCGCCCTAAGAGGTCCACCCTAAGAGACTCTGCCCTAAGAGGGCCACCCTAAGAGACTCCGCCCTAAGAGGTCCACCCTAAGAGACTCTGCCCTAAGAGGGCCACCCTAAGAGACTCCACCCTAAGAGGGCCACCCTAAGAGACTCCGCCTTAAGAGGTCCGCCCTAAGAGGTCCACCCTAAGAGACTCCGCCCTAAGAGGTCCACCCTACGAGGTCCACTCTAGATGGCGGGCACTTCCTGTCAGAGCACATGCCTGGAATTCAAAAGTTTCTTGTCCAGCTAAGTTTGAAAAATGCAAGTTATTGAATATCCTGTTCATTCTGCAGGTGGCGTCGTATCAATCACTAATACTATATAAGTAAGCTAAATAAATAAACTTCCCCTTGCAATAAACAGGATTATTCAGATGGCAAAGGCTAATGCAGATTTAGACGTTTCCTGCTCGTCCACCAGTAGCGGATGGAGGATCTATGCCTCCTCACTTTGTATAAGGGAATTAACCCTTCTTATCCTTCTTATCATTGCTGTCCAGGAGACGTAAGAGTTAATTCTCCTACACATGCTCTCTGTAGCGCCTCACCTCTACTATGTACCCATCTTGACCTGCAATAAATATTTCTGTCTTTGTCTGTATTTAACCTCTTTCTCCCTCTCTCCTGAGCGGTATACATGTCAATCCTTCAAAAAGATAGGAGTTTAACCCCTCAGGTGCACTGCTTTTACAGTCCAAGTCAAGTAATCCCCTTACAAAATATTTTATTATTTAAAAAAATACATAAAATTGCTATATGACTGGTTCCTATAAAAATATAACTTGTCCTGCACAATGCAAGGTTTTATACTATTGGTATTGGACTAGCTTACTGCCTTCTATATTCTGACATGTAGTCTTCACTTCAGATGTATCGTATTCATTTTATATACAGTAAATGGATCTTACAGATTTCTTCTCTTTTTTAGGACATACATTCTTCAGAAATTGAGCCTGGCGTGGCGATATATTTGATCAATGCATTCTGCAGGTGAGTTTGAACAACCAACTAAACCAGATAAGTCACTTTTCAAGGAGGGATTTACCTGTCAGACATAGGTGTGGCAGTATCAGCTTTCTTGGAGGCTGGCTGCTAGCCACTGTCCTAATTTATACAGAGAGGGCAGACAAGAATGTGAGCAGTGATTTCTTGACTGATTATTCCAATTTTAGCCATTTATCTATGAGATATACCATTAATCTCTGACAAATACAGGTCCCAAATCCCAAAATATTTCCAAAAGACCCTCTGCCACAAATTGATGCAACCTCATGCATGCCTCTGTGTGACTGACGTGGATCTGTTTATCCTCCCCATAGGCACAAGGCCTTGTCCTCCCCCTGTCATGTCTATTGTAGTAAATATCTGCATTCTCCACAAATAACTAGTTTGGGGGATCTTACCAATAAACGTTACATTGTGCCATTCTTTTATTATTCCTCCTGTTAAAGCAAGAATAAGTTGACAACTAGGTGTTATAAATATGGCGTGCAGCGGCACAGCCTGTCATAGCACTTAATGGACTGTTCTATCTATTACCATTAAGTGTAGTGTTAAGAGCTAAAAGATCTGTTTTGCTGGACTTTCGTTTTTTTTTGTTAAAGGGATCCTATCATGGGATACCCTTTTTTACTGACTAGCACGTAGGAATAGCCTTAAGAAAGGCTATTCCTCTCCTACCTTTAGATGTCTTCTCCACGCCGCCTTTGGGTAGAAATCCTGATTTTCTTCAGTATGCAAATGAGTTCTCTTGCAGCACTGGGGGCGGTCCCCAATGCTGCAAGAGAAATCTCCAGCGCCGCCTCTATCTTCTTCTGGAACGCCCTCTCCCTGTGTCTTCTTCCGTCCTGGGTTTCAATCTTCTAGGCATGCGCAGTCGGCTCTGCCATCGGGCCTCAGGCAGAGCCGACTGCGCATGCCCCATGGCCACCAGAAAACACTGAAAACAGCCAAAAGTAAGACATGACATATTTTGATGGTCCGAGAATAGCCCCCGTTCATTAACATTGAATTTAATGCTGCCATGTGACATTTGTTAAAAAAAAACAAAATGCCATACAGCCATTATTCACAGTTGTGTGAATGTAGCCTGCTGCAGAAAAGACTGTGGTGGAAACGCATTGCCTTTTTTTTCCGCAGTGTTTTTCACAGAAAGACCACAGAGTTTTCCCTTTCTGTCCTTTTTATGCCTATATGGAAAACAAAGTGTTTCTCTAGGTATAATTGACACCCTGTGATTTACGCTGGGTTCACACTAGCGCCCGGACTCCGTTCTGAGCTTTTCGTCTTCTGCATGCAGAAGACGGAAAGCTTTCAGAGCGGGTCCGGCCGTGATCACCAGTGAGCGTTTTATGCTCTCCGCCGCGAAACCGGTTTCATGGCGGAGAGCATAAAACGCTCACCGGCGCTCACGGCCGGACATCTTTCAAACCCATTCAAATGAATGGGTTTGAAAGAGTCCTGCAGGTTTCTGTCTCCTGTCTCTGTTTTGTGCAGGAAACGGAAACCTGTATGAACGGAGACCGGGCGCAGATGTGAACGAGCCCTTACAAAAATTCGCTGTTTTTTGAAATTGCAGCATTTCCATTGTAAATATTTTTCTGCAATGTGTTGGTGGGATTAGCCAGAATTCCACCCACTTTGCAGGTACTGTAAAATGACGCAATTTTTGCTGTGGCCAAATCACACCGGTTTTGCAACATGGAACCCCAGCCTAAGACTTCTTTAATACCTAAGTGCTTAGGTTAGTGACTGTGAGGCAAAACCAGGAGTGGATAAGGTATAATAGAAATATTTGCACATGTTCTGTGTTTTCGACCACTCCTGGTTTTGCCTTATAGTCACTGATGCAGAACACTGACCAAATCAGTGACATGTGAATATGGAATTACTCAGCATTCGATAAGTTATATGCTTCACCTTCAGACTACTTTTTCCTTATTTATTACTTTATATGAGTATGTCGGTGGAGTGGATTTGTCTTTTTTCAGTTTATAATTCCTGCTGTAGAAGACTCAGGGTTACATTTATGATATCAGACAGGTTATGAATAGCAGTGGTTGCATTACATAGAGTATGTGCTTGTCCCACTACCATGTGAAATAGCTGGCTACTTACTGACTGACACTCCCACATTTAACACTGCACTGTTACATGACCTGAACAACACACTTTATAAAAGCATTTGATTCAGGACATGGCAGATCACTACTTTCTTTGGGTTTTATAACACACACAAGGCAGGGAACAATAGTCTTGTCTGTAGCAGTACTAAACTATTTTCTGTATTTAGGCTCTAGTTTGTATGAAGCTATAGCAGAGCATCTATGGAGGTGCAGGGGACGTTACAGAGGACCTTTCAAGTCCTCATCGATGTGTTGTATTATACATATTATAGCCGACAGTGCACTTTTCCGGTATGTGCCCCAGTAATGGAGATATCAGTGCCGCTACTTTAGGTACTGATATCTCCCACCATCCGAAGGACGAGCCTTACTGCTCAGCGTTCCTCGCAGCCCAGTGATGGCACTGAGCTGTAAGGCCCACCCTGGGCGGAGAGATATTTTTAATTTTGGCACCAATATCTCCTGCACCGGGGCAAGAACTGGCACATACAGAAAGCTGAACTGTACTACAGCCAAACCAGCCGCATTCTACTAGTGTACAAGTCCAAGATATAACTGATTGAAGTGACGCCCATACACCATTCACAGTGAGATGCAAAAACAACTCTCAATAAAGAAGCAAGAGAAACAGTGTCAAATGCAGGATTTCACAGAAGGGATCCAAAATTTGTAATTAAAGTATATTATAAAATTTATTTATGACATAAAGACTGCCAGAAAATCACAAGTTGTCCAAAAGTTTGGTTACGCTTTAAATAATCCCTGTGCTTTGTTGGACATTTCTGTCAACAGATCTTTTAAAGCAACTTATAATAGGCTCACACTAGGGCTAAGATCTCCTTTGGGATACCTGACCAATGGATAGCCAGACCATTCAAATAGCAATTACACACAGAGCTCCATGGACCTTATTGACTACAATGGGGTGCATTAGAGGGCCACCATTTTGAAACTAAAAGTGGCCCATAAAAACGTGAACAACATCCTTATCTGTTGCAGTTTTGTAGGCCGTATTGAGAATATTTTCTGAGGCGACCGGGCAGACACAGCTGTCACAGATCTGAAACATCTCATAAAGTACAATGGCAATTCATGGATTATTTAAAGTATATGTTATGCGTTTAAATAAAACCACAAGCTACTGGAGTGCCATGTATTCTCATGTGGATGTATGACCCTGACAGGTCTTTACTGGCTCTCTACAACAGACGCTAGGTTCACACCTGCGTTCGGGTTTCTATTCTGTAGGATCACTTGGGAACTTAAAAATGGAAACCCAATCGACTTAAAAAGCCTTAGAATGGATTGCAGGACAAGCCTACATTTTATATTCACTATTACAGGCTAAAATGGATTATCACAGTTCCACATAAACATTAGCAAGACAATTATTGAATAGGATTGTTAAAGGGGTATTATCATCTCAGGAATTTATGACATATTCACAAAATATGGTAACAGATGTTTGACCTGCATGTGAGATCTGCACCTATTGAGAGGTTGTCTAGACTTGCAGCTACTGTAAGCGGGCAGGCTCAGTATGACAATTCTTAGAACTGCCATAGAAGTGGTAGCACTGTGCATGTGCAGTCACCCCTCTGCTCACAGTGCTAGCATATTGGGATTGGGAAACCCCCATTCTTGAGATGGGAAGGCCCTTTTAAGACCCTGACAGTTGTGGACTACATTTATTATATTCAGCTTCAGTAAATTAAGTGTATCATGAAATGTAACCAAATTTCTTGCCTATTTAGTATATAAATTTTAATGTTTTTAACATGGTTGCTTCTCGATTTTGAATGAATCTTCATTATTTATGTGATGAATACCTAGGAGGTACATGGTCCTCTACAGGTTCAGTGATATAAGCAGGGACTGGTGAAAATGAATACCATTACTTTTCAGTGGAGAAAAAAAAATCTGCCTAGTGATTTCCCATGTTAGAAATAGAAAGACTCGCCATTAAAGGGGTTAATCACTTTCTAATATTGATTTCATATTGATTATTATTAGATTTGTGAGGTTCCAACCCCAGGGACCCCTGCTCTTCTGGGGCAGCTCGGCTCCCTGTATTGTTGGGAGCCATGCTGGTCTCTTGTAAAGAGTGTAGCTGAGGTTTTAGGTACTGCAGTGATGCGATATTGAAGTTTATATTGCACCTCTGCAGTGCCCAAATCTGCTGCTACACTTTGTAAAGTGAATGAGAAGCATGTAAACATTACTGGGAACCACACTACCCTGAAACATCTGATCTGTGGGGGTCCTGGGTGTTTGACCCTTGCAGATTTAATATTGATTATCTATCCTAAGGATAGGCCATCAAATTTAGAAAGTGGATAACATCTTTAAAGCCACAAGACAACTATATGAGTTATCACCCAGTTTCCTTAGGAACTGACATAAACCAGTTTATATTTTTCATTTTTGGGATAAATGTCCGCAATTCAACTTTTTGCAGAAAACAGTGGCTAGACCCAGAAACTAGAAAATTACACTCAGATTCCGACATGTATATTAAGAAACTGTCGAAACAAAAGTTGACGTAAAGTTTGTAACTATAAGAAAAACTAAATATTTAAGAAAATGGTTTTTACTCCATAGCCGACTGTTCTGTATTTTTCATCTCCCTCCAGCTATAAAGCGACGAATACAAAAGAAAACAGACTGGTTTCTATGGGGATTCGGTGACTCAGAGCCACACCTATGGTTACTGTACCTGCAGGTTAGTGCAGCATGTCTATAACCTGTGTACTGGCCGTCTTACCTTTATATTGCTGAACAAAGGTCTAGTTTAATTCCCCTTTGTGTTATTGATCTCTATTCAAACCAATGGCAATACTGAACACATCTAAAGGCAAAGTATGATTGTAATATACAAGAAATAAATCACTCGGAAGTAGGAAGGGTTTCGGTAAAAATATAGTAAATCTGGGGCACACATCCACCCATGTTACTTACATAATATCGTACACAAAAGTAAAAAGCTAAAAGTAAAAGTTCTGTTAGACCTCTTCTAGTCTATGAGTAGCTTTTACACAGTCATCAATATCAAGTCCTAAATCATGAGGTGTGGTTCACAGCACATTTGTTCAAATTTGGGCATGTTTGGGCAAATATGGCATTCTCTTGGTATAGATATGGCAAAGATATATCGGGATCCTGCAGCCACAAATGTATTGAAAAGAGTCAACAGTGTGTGTGTGTGTGTGTGGGGGGGGGTGTAATGCGTATACAGAAAAGCAAGTACCATGTGGTATATATTTTTTATCACAGTAGCACAGTTGTGTAGTTTGGATAAATATAAGGTTCCATGCATCGTGGTATTTCCCGCAGCGCTTTTCACAGAAAGTCGGTAGAGGTTTTCTCTGTGAACTTTGTGCTTCCATTATACCTATAGGGAAACTGCTGGCGTTTCCTTAAGTATAATTGGCATGCTGCGATTTCCAAAACTGAAATAGTTTTGGAAACTGCAGCGCGTTCGCAGTGCATATTTTTCCGTAATGTGTAGATAAGATTCACTAGAATCTCATCCACTTTGTTTTTTCCGCGCCGTTTTCGCCATGTCGAGCCCTGGCTGGTCATCTCCAGCTCCACTTTCCTTTCTTTAATCCTCCATTTTCTATATAACATACTCTTATTCTCTGCTAGTGTGCATGTACATGGCTAAACCTAAAGGGGTTGTCCACTCAGAAAATCTGTATAGTGAAATGTTCTTCAATTTTCCAATATTTCTTCTGTATCCATTCCTCATGGTTTTCTAGATCTCTGCTTGCTGTCTTTGTTTACTTCTAGTGCAGGGGTAGGGAACGTACGGCTCTCCAGCTGTTGCAAAACTACAACTCCCAGCATGCACACTTGCTCTGCTGTTCTTGGAACTCCCATGGAAGTGAATGAAGCATGATGGGAGTTGTAGTTTCACAGCAGCTGAAGAGCCGAAGGTTCCCTACCCCTGATCTAGTGGATCAAAGTCAGTCCATGGTCATATGATGGGCACACTGGTGCACAGCACGTAACTAGACAGAGCTCCGATCACTGAGCTACCATTGTAACGTGATGTGCACCTGTACCAAAAGAAACATTCACCTAAGGATACGTATCACACTGCGCCTCAGGTGACTCTCCTAGATAAGATGAGAATATTGATTTCTTGATCCCCTATCCACCTGGTGAGGTACCTGCTGCATCCAGATGGAGATTACATTTAGTCACGCTGTTTCCATAGACTATGGAATAGGAATCCCACTTCTGGCAGGGCTAGGCAATTAATCGAAAAATAACCAAAATTAAAGATCAGCTCAATAATAGATGCGAACTTGCTGACTTTGATCATTTCAATTATTTTGCATTCCTACCTCCTGTGTCACACTCACATTGGCTATAGGATATTTCGCTAACTGTACACTATCCAATCAGTATCGCCGAATAACCGGAACCAAAACTCAGTGGCATATAAATAGGGGGTGTGACATGTAAAAAGAGGAGTGTCCTAAGATAATGGTTCGTTATTGCAATCAAGGTTGAAAATGTAATTGATCATGATTTTGATTCGGGTCATAATTGCTAAGCTCTAACAACTGTGGGATATTTTTGCCACTGGCTATACCGCTTTAGACACTGACTTTTTTTTCCCCATCTTTTGGCAAGTCAGATCTTTCTCTTAAACATTTGGACTAGCTATTAGCAATATGATCATTTTTATTAATTATATCTTTTATATTATATTTTTTATACATAGGGTCACCTCTAGTAGATGAGTGTAAAGTGAATCCATGCTTGTATGTGAAGGAATTGCATATACTGCACTGCTATAATACACTGCTTCTTATTATAACAGCAGCAGGGTACAAGACACCAGTACAATACAAGGGGTCAAAGGTGTGGCTGAAAGGAATGTGACTTCCACAGCTTCCATCTGCAATACATAGAAGTTCACTATGCAACTAAGTGAACTGGTGCCAGAGAGGTGCAAAGCTTCTTATAAAGGTAAAGAATTGTTGTACCACCCAATAAAGCTGTGTTTCTAGATAGAATTAAATATAGAGAAGTGAGAAAACATTAGGACATATATTATATTCCCTTCCTGTGATGTTCTGTATCTGTCTGGTCACACAGAGAAATGATCAGATAGTGGGGATGAGTCAGACGGAAGGCATTTCTCTCTTCTGACATCACAGAGGTATCAGACAGTAAGGAGGCGAGGTTCACACAGTTTGAGACTTGTCCAGAAAACAAATTGCTGACAGGGCAAAAATAATGGTAAAGAGACAAACAATTCCTCTATGGCTGGAAGACGGAAAAATTAAGTTATGTCAATATCCCTTCATAAACCCACTTGTTTAATCCCAAAGCATGTGAGAAAACACATGGCATGTGAACCCTGGTGAAATAATCTTGAAGAAAATCTAGCTACCTATGGAACAGTTTATGCATATATTTGCCACTGTCAAAGAAAATTTCTAAAATCCAGGGCCTCTTCACACGGTGTAAGTGCTCGGCTCATTCCGAGCCGTACACGCGAACGCTTCTAAACACTTCCCATTCACCTCAATGGGAGCGCACGTAAAGCCGGCTTTACGAGCGCCCCCATTGAAGTGAATGGGAAGTGTTTAGAAGAGTTTGCGTGTACGGCTCAGGATGAGCTGAGTGCTTACGCCATGTGAAGGCGCCTTTAGTGTCAACTTACCATTTGGTACAAGTATCTGAGAAAGTCTGCACATTACTGCACCCCTATATTTACGCCAGTGCCTGTCCTCATTCTTAACCCCTACCTTTGCTCCCCTCCTACATCACCATATGTAACTGCAGTCAGGTTGTGTCAATCTCTGTGCTATTCCTCCCTAGGTTGTGCCATCATTAAATTACTACTCTTGCTACTGCCACATAGTTCAATGTGTACCCACATATATAATGTGCAAGTCCACATTTGGATATTTTGTGAAACCACCACAGAGCATGCTCCTATGTTACAATGGCCGTGCCTTTTTTTTTACAAAAGTCCCACCCTTTGGAGTGACATATCCCTTTTTGTGATGTGGGCATAAAATGTACTTGCCATGCCCCTTTTTGGTGGCGTGACTGGCACACTAAGTGCCCATGTCATGTATAATATGACCTAGAGCCCAGCGGATGCAGGAGCCCACTATGCCAGTATGTCAAGAGGTCCATCTTGTGGGAGCCTTCCAGACGTTTCGGGAAAGTTGACAAATATGATTCTATACAGGAACATACTTTGAGCAAGACAAATAAGATAATAATCTCCTCAGATGTTAGACATTCATTATAGGATTACATTTCACCGGTATTACTGAGGTGCAGATGATGAGTGACTACTGAGACACTTTTTATTTTTTATCTGGCATGCTGGGGCAGATTTACTAATACAAAAGCACCAGAATTGTTACTTGTACCCCTCCATCCTCTTCACTCCATTCTTTTCTACATTATTTTCACTTCTTCCTTATTTTATTACATAATATAACAGAAATAAAGAAGATGATGAGCTCAAATAATTAAGAATAACTACTAGTATACATCTAAGCAGATTGTTCTAACCAGAGACATGAGATTTTGTTGGTGGTCTAAGGTCATTGGTAGGTTACTGGAGGAAATGGTGATCCGACAGGTTGGATTTCTATCCAGTCACTCCCATTGTTTCTGATAAATAAGCTCCAGGCAAGGAAACAGTGGAGAATTTTTAAAGGGATCCTATCATACAAATGCTTTTTTTCCTCAGTAACACGTCGGAATAGCCTTAAGAAAGGCTATTCTTCTCCTACTTTTTGTTGTCTTCTCCGCGCTGCTGTTCGCTTGAAATCCCGTTTTTTGTCGGTATGCAAATGAGTTCTCTTGCAGCACTGGAGGTGGGCCCCAGCACTCAAACAGCACTGGGGGCGTCCCCAATGCTGCGAGAAAACTCTCTCCAGCACCGCCTCCATCTTCGTCAGCAACGGCCTCTTCATCCTCTTCTTCCGTAGCAGGTTTCAGACTTCTAGGCCTCGGGCAGAGCAGACTGTGCATGCCCACAGGCCATGAGAAAATGTCCGCTTACACAGTATTGTAAGCGGCCATTTTCTTGTGGCCTGTGGGAACACGCAGTCTGCTCTGCCCGAGGCCTAGAAGTCTGAAACCTGCACCGGAAGAAGAGGATGAAGAGGACGTTGCTGACAAAGATGGAGGCGGCGCTGGAGGGAGTTCTCTCGCAGCATTGGGGACGCCCCCAGTGCTGCTTGAGCACTGGGGCCCGCCCCTGGTCCTGCAAGAGAACTCATTTGCATACCGACAAAAACCGGGATTTCAAGCGAACGGCGGCGCGGAGAAGACAACAAAAGGTAGGAGACAAATAGCCTTTCTTAAGGCTATTCCGACGTGTTACTGAGGAAAAAAAGATTTTGAATGATAGTATCCCATTAAGGACGGGGAGATTTATAGCGGCACTGGAGTTGTGCTTGATACATGGCTTCTGGGTTCTGACTACATTATACAGCGGAGACCTGGGACTGGAGATGGAAAATGCTGCCATCTGGGTAGTTATTCCCATCCTGACATACACTACAGTGGATGCCAGAATTTAAATACGGTGGCTTCTCAGGAGCTGAGCTATATTATGCAGCAAAGAGCAGGTGCTAATGCCCGCAATCTATGCCCGCACAGATCACAGGCATTAAGGCCTACGGTGCGTCGGTCAAAGGTGCCTTTTTTTGTGGAGGCACTGGCACAAGGTACAAAATCTGGGGCCAACAATCAGTTGCTATAAAGGTTCTTAGGCTTGTCTCTCATTCATTTTTATTACAGGCTGTTAAAGACTCCCCAGGAGGTCTAATAAATACAGTAAAAAAAAACAAAAAACAAAAAAAAAAAAAAAACAATCATCAAAGCAATAGACATTCCTCAAAATAGCATAAGTAAAAAGTACATGTGACCCACATAAAAAAGAAGCCTTATGTACAAAGAAATATAAAAAAGGAATGAGGTATGGGTGTGACAGAATATTGTGACTCCAATAAATTAACGTAAATAAAACTATATTAATTTGGTATCCCTGGAATCGTACTAACCCATAGAAACATGTAATTTTGGCTGCATAGTGAACGCCGTAAAAATGAAATCTGTAAGAAAGTCACAAAAAAGTTTTTCTCTAATTTCACCCTATTTCGATTTTTTTTACATATTCAGTACATATGAGTATGAAATACAATTTGTCTGGCAAACATGAAACCCACATATGACTCTGTAAATGGAAAAATAAAAAAGCTATGGGGTATAGAAGGAGAGGAGTCAAAAATGAAAAATGCCTGAGGCAGGAGTAGGTTAAGGATAGTAGTGCTTTCACTGGCTTTGGCCCCCAACGATAATATTTTGGGGTCTGAGGGGTTAACATGGCAGCCAAACGGCCAGTCAACGGCCTACAGGCTGACTTGCCCTTTTTCACATAGGGAGGTGATGTAAAATGCAAAACAATATTGTAGTATATGGTGCAGGTGATCAAGTGATCCCAGATTCAAGTTAAATTCAAGTAAAAAAAGTTAAGCTACAAAGAAAGCTAATAAAGTTTTTTAAAAAGTATAAAAAATAATAAAACATTGAAAAAATAATATAAACAAAAATAATCATGTGCTGATAAGCCTGCACTAAAAATAACATTATTTTATACAGAATAGACTGTAAAACAAAAAAATACCACAATGCACAAATAAGTATAATTTGGTCAGCTCACTTTCCCCCAAAAACGCAACAAAAAATGATCAAAAAGTTGCACATACCAGAAAATGGTACCACAATTCGTCCTGCAATGGTTTCAACAATAAGAAGGTAAAAAAAAAGTTAGATATCAAATCTTTTTTTTTTTTTTGCAAAATGTAAAAACAAATGGTAAAGCACAATAAAACTGATGTAAAAAAATGGTATTGCCATTATTGTAATGACCTGTCGGAAAAAGATGCCATACTAATCTTAATACACAGTGAAAACCAATATATAAAATGGAAAAAAAAATTGTTTTATTTTCACATGGATCCTCCAAAAACATTAATAAAAAGCTAACTAAGGGTGCATGCACACTGAGTAACGCCGGGCGTGTATGAGAGCCGTACACGCCGGCATTACAGCAGACTGCCGAACACTTCCCATTCACTTCAATGGGAGCGCTCGTAACAGCGGCGTTTACGAGCGCTCCCATTGAAGTGAATGGGAAGTGCTCGGCAGCCCTGCTGTAACGCCGGCGTGTACGGCTCTCATACACGCCCGGCGTTACGTAGTGTGCATGCACCCTAAAACATTTATACGTACCCCAAAGTGGTGCCAACTAAAAATAAAGCCCATCCATTGAGTAAAGAATCCATAGGCTTTGGCTATGTCGAAAATAAAGTTGTTATGAATTTTAAAAGGCAGAGATGGAAAATATGAAAAAAGTTGCTGAGTCTTAACGTTCAAACCAACAGCTTTTCTGCCACAGGCAAATCGTGGTGTTTACGGCCCGTGGGGCCCCATCCTAAGACTAAAGCACCACGTTGTGGAAAGGCGACTATTTTTTGCAGATTTTGCAGGGTTTTTTTCAGCCAAAGTAACTTAGTCCAAATACACCAGCAGGTGTTAATGACCGCTCTACCGTTGAAATATGTTCACATTGAGCAGAAAAAAATGTCCTGGCTGCACGGAATCCTCCCGGACTGCTACTCGGGATAAGGAAAATAATTGCAAAAAGAAAAAAGTTCCAGCATGCCGTATATATAATAAAATTTAACTTTTACTGAAACATGATTAAAAACCTATAACAATAGGTATGGATCCATGTAAAAAACACAATATATAAGGCTTACGCGTTTCGGGTGTTCACAAAAAACGATCCCTTAGTCATAGCATACATAGTAATGAACTGACCTAACACTATCAGTTCATTACTGTAGCGATTGGGCAATTCAGATGTTCACTGCATCATAACTGACTATCATGTAGTGAATAGAGATGAGCGAGTAGTATTCGATCGAGTAGGTATTCGAACGAATATTATGGTAGTCTAAATACTCGTACTCATTCGAATACTATCGCTATTCGCAGTAAAGATTCGATTCAGAACCAGCGTTGATTTGCTGAATGCTATACACTATAGCATTCGGCAAATCAACGCTGGTTTTACAGCAGGCTCATCCTTGCTAGTCGGAAGAGCTGGCAGCTTGCTGTTACAAGGGAGCTTACTTTTTCTCATAGGAATGCATTGACCAGCGTTGATTGGCTAGTGTACAGCATCCGGCCAATCAACACTGGTTCTGCCAGAGGCTCATCTGTGAGGAGGCGGAGTCTAATATCGGACCACAATGGAGACTGCTGTGGTCCGATCTTAGACTCCGCCTCCTCACAGACGAGCCTCCAGCAAAACCACAATTGATTGGCCGAATGCTGTACACTGGCCAATCAACACTGGTCAATGCATTCCTATGAGATAAAGTCAGCTCCAGCATAAACGCAAGCTGCCAGCTCTCCTGACTAGCAAGGATGAGCCTGCTGCAGAACCAGCGTTGATTTGCCGAATGCTATACACTGTACAGCATTCGGCCAATCAATGCTGGTACTGCAGAATGAGTAAAGGCCGGTTCACATTAGCGCTTGCCTCCTGTCCGGAAGGAGTCCGCAGGAGGACCCCCCGAATGGAATATCAGCGCAACCGCAAGCGCTGTGCAGCTAAAGTGCACGGACCCCAGACTATAGACTATAATAGGGTCTGTTCGCTTTAAGTGTATAGCGCTCCTCCTAAACACTCTCCTCCTGCTACTCGTGGACTTGGTGACTCTCCTTTAGTCTAATAGTGGTCTCCCCTGAAACAAGCATTTTTTCCCATAGACTATAATGGGACTCGATATTCGATCGAGTAGTTGAATATTGAGGCTTTACTCGAAACGAATATCGAATCTTGAATATTTCACTACTCGCTCATCTCTAGTAGTAAATCCTATACGTGTCGTGTACGAGTACTAAAAGCTAGACAGTGTAAACTTAGACTAGACAGTCTGAAACTGCACCAGATTTTTCAAAGTGTCTGATGCTGTTTGATAAATCTGGCGTATTCTTAGACTATTTAAGTTTACACCTCTTATTAGTAAGCCTAAAAGTTTTTGCCATATTTTTGGCACACAAAGGTGCAAATTATTCCAAGCCCCTTTTCTGTAAGTCCATGCCACGTCAGGTTGGAAAAGTATCTAAGAAGTGTCTAGGAAACTTGATAAATGTGACGCACAGCATACTAGAGAGTTGTTTGGTACAAATTACTTCAAAATTCTGCAGCATTTTGCTTAATAAATTTCCCTTAATGTAGCAAACTATCTGGGCAGAGGAATGCCCAGATACAATACACCAGGGGTGGACAATTAATTTTCCCATGGGGCAAAATGAGAAATTGTAACGGTTCTAGAGGGCCATGCGCGACGTGGCAAATTTAGCTCCACCCACTTCTCTGCTGACTCCGCCCATTCTCAATCATTTTTCCATTTTTCCCTCCAAATATTCCACAGTATAAAGTCCCACTCCTGGTGCACCAGTATAAACTAGCAGAAACTAAAGGGGACATTAAACTGGGGCAGCTGGAGGGGGACATTAAACTGGTGGCAACTAGAGGCAGATATGTCCCCCTCCAGCTACCCCCCACGGTTTAATATCCTCCTCCAGCTGCTCCAATTAAATGTCACCCTCCATCTGCCCCCTAGTTTAATGTCCCCCCTCCATGTGCATTCAGTTTAACTGCCCCCCTACATTTGCCCCTAGTTCCCCCCTCTTGCTCACACATGCTGTCTCTTCTCTCTTTATCATCCAGCAGCCCCCATTGCCGGCAGCTTGCATCAAGCACAGTCCTGTGTGGCTCCGCCCACTAACGAGTCATAGCCTATCCTGTTGACATTGCCCAGGTCTGCAATACACCAATGTGGTGGCAGGTATTGTTCTCAGAGCTGAAGTCTGCAATATTTACCCTCAAAATTGTTCTCATTCACTGACAGCAAGCAGAGACCCTGCGGCCCATTCACTGATACAGTGGAACACTTTTGTAGGTTACAGTGTCCTAGAATTGTCTTTTTAGATGTTAGGCTAGGTTCACATCTATGGTGTTCTGCATAGGAGATATAAAAACGGTGGAAACCCGACAGAACCTATTATAGTCTATGGGGTCCACGGTAACCGCTGTTTTATCAGATGGGTTCTCCGATGTTCGGGTCCCCAGTGGATCCAAATGACAGAGAGCCCAGCGCTAGTATGAACCTAGCTTTACATTTCTTAAGCAATTTTTATACCCTTGACATGTTTTACACTTATATGTTCTAAACGTGTATGTTTTAAATTCTACACTTATGTTTTACGTGTTCTGCACCGATATGTTCTATGTATGTTCTACACTTATACATTGTACATATGTACACTTATGTTGTATTTATGTAGTACACTTATATGTTGTATTTATGTTCTACAGACATACACTTATACATTGTAAAAAAAAAAATTTTGAGAGAAGTCCTCAGTAGTTGATACCTTTATTAATGGCTGGTATAACACAATATCTGAAGGCAGGCATATTTATACAGGAATGGAGTGTTAGATGCAAAATAGATGGAAAGCAGAACATGTAAATAAACAGTTCAAAAAACATATATATCAGTTCACAGGAAAGTTCTCTGGGTTTATGGTTCCTTTGATCAGTCACGTGGTGTCTAGTTGTTGTAAAATGTCATAAAACCCTGTGACTGGTTTCCTTATACATTGTACACGTATATGTTGTATTTATGTTCTACATACATACTTATACATTGTATTTATGCTGTACACTTATATGTTGTATTTATGTTGTACACATGGCGGGCTTATACTACAGATATTGGGGGTCATTCTTCTTCTCTCCTGTGCAGATTTCGGCCACCACCCCTGGCAGTTCCTACATGTCCTGTATTCCTGGCTCCTGACCAGTACTGAGGCCACTTGTTATACATCACACAGCAGCCGCCATGTTTCCGTGACTCATTTCTGATCTGCAGGTAGCACCAATGTAGTCACCAAGGTCTCTTGTAAACAGAGAGTAAAAGTTCTCTCAGAAAGTGCAGAGCCCCTCTAGTTTCTGACACACCTAGGCCTACATCATGGATGACATCAGTGTGAGGCAGGGCGGGAACTATTTACCTGAGCACAGAGCACTGGAGAGAGCATAGTCCGCCCAGCACTGCCCTCCTCCTGTGTCTGGCTCCTGCCCCCTCCGCAGTCACTACACCTTTCTTCCCCTCACATTAGGGCTCCATTTTCTTCCCTGCACTGTGCCGGGCTCCTCTCTGTACCTGGAGCTGAGGACTGACTCTCGTCTTCTCCTGACTTTGTGCCCCCTCCAGTGGAGCTGAGAATGAAGCGGACCCCTGCAGGAGGAGGCTTCTCCATGATAGCCCTGCTCATGGTGAGTGACCAGCAAGCCCCGGAGCTGTACACTGAGGTGTCCCCGGGCACACCCTGTCACAGCCAGGTAACCTGTGCCTGTCAGCATGCTGGGGGTAGTAGTCCTCTCCCAGCAGCCTATGGAGAGGGATTCCTCAGGACTTGGAGTCTGTTGTGTTGTCACTTTGTACTTAGTAACACTTTGTAGTCTTACACAATGGGATGAGTTTCAGGAAGTCTGGAAACCTGCCCTGATCCTCCTTTATCTCCATGTTCTTCAGTCCTGTACTTGGGTTTAGTGTTGTGGTGAAAGATTATTGTCATGGTATATACATTGATAACTTACCGTCTGATCCCAGCCCTTAATATGACAAGGATCTAGAGATGTCACTGGGTCTGGAACAGAAAAAGAAATCCTTGTTCCTTCTCATGCCTCCTTCTGACAGACAGGGGGCGTATGTGTAGAGATCACAGGATGGTCAATTGGATCTGAAATCCTGACCATAAATATATAGTATGACGCTGATTTACTGTACATGGGCAGAGGTGATGTAAAGTCGGGTCCTGGAGTAGGTTTGGCTGTGCCCCTGGTTTGCCCATTGATACTTTGTAGTCATTAGTCAGTGTTACTTCCTGAGAAATATGTAAGGAATGCCGGGAAACAAAGGCCCTGGGAGGCGCGGATACATTGTATATCTCTCCTTTATCACATATACTCTGTGTATTGTTTGTTGTTTTTAGTGCATTTAGACAATATA
Organism: Leptodactylus fuscus; assembly: GCF_031893055.1. Lineage (NCBI taxonomy): Eukaryota > Metazoa > Chordata > Amphibia > Anura > Leptodactylidae > Leptodactylus > Leptodactylus fuscus. The sequence continues at coordinate 64,353,718 of NC_134268.1, read as the reverse complement.
TGAGCAGTATAAAAGTCTTCAGACAGGATTAATAGTTTGTACTGGTGGCATTCTCATACGGACTAAAATGTTATAGAAATAGAATATTCTATATATCACTATTAGGACTGGACAATTAATCACAACATAACAGAAACCAAAAGTCCGCTCAGTTATCTAACTGTGAATTTGCCAAAATCAATTATTTCCGTTCAGATATTTTGCATCCGCCCCATCCTGTCTCCTGGAATGAAACATGCCGTTTTTGAGCCAGAAGAGCATTTTCTGTGTTTTTACATCTGCACATGGCTCAAAAAATTGCATTAAAGACACCTTGTGTGGTGCTAGGCTTAGGCCTCATTCACACACGCCCTATTTGACATGGATTCTAACATACGGTCACATCAAATCAAACTGCCTTTAGGCCCATCTGCATGGGTAAAGATCTGGATTGGAGACCAGATTTCTGATGCTAGGATTCCCTGCCTCTATGTGACTTTGTTGTTCTGTATGATGTAAAGAATAGGACAGTAGAGATGTGGTAAAGCAGGGACTATGATGCAGGGAGATCTGGTCTCGGGACTGATATTGTGCTGGGAAATCCAGCTCATGTATAGGTTGGATTTTACAAGTCTGTATTCCTCTATGTGTATGGGACCTCACGTGCAGTATTCAGCTCCAATAACTGGAGTAGAAAAGAGGGCACAAGTCCTAATTTTATACTTCCCTTTCTTTTGGAGCTGCTCTTGTTTTAGATCAAAGGATTGTTTTAAAAAATGGTGGCAGAACTGAATGTGTGATTCCAGCCCAAAGTTTTTTTTGTTTTTTTTTACAAGCTTTTGACGGCTCAGTGATGCCTCTAGGGAAGACCCTTGAAGAATGTTACCACACCTTGTAACACTTACTCTCTATGACATATGTGAGATATACTGGAGAATTGTATATTGGAATTGTAACCGTTTGCATTCTATATTTTATACTAATCACATCTATATCTTGCTGTAGAGCTTTAGGGAACACCTTTATGTTTTTTTAAGCTAAGGCCCAACGTAGTGAACCACAGCCAGAAAAATGCTGAGCAAAAGACAGCGGCAGAAATGCATCACGTTTTTTTTTTTTTTCTGTTGCATTTTTCGGACTTTCTGCTTCTATTATACCTATACGGAAAACGCCAGCATTTCCATAGGGTATAATTGACATGATCACATCAGAATCCCATCCACTTTGCAGGTAATGTAAAACGCAACGCTTTTTTCCCATGGGATTTTCCGGAACTTATTAATGCCCTATGAATACGTGATCGGTGGCAGTTCATTTGGAACCTCACACACCAGCTGTTTGAAGCAGCCGCAGAATTCGCTAGTACTGTGGCCTATTCTTTGTGTCAGTGACATCACATTAATCAGTCACATAGTACAACAACCGCTCTGTCCCATTCAAGAGAATAGGACTGAGCTGCAATACTAAGCACAGCCCCTATGCAATGTATGGCACAGTGTCTGATATTCAGTGAGGAGTTCACCCAAATGCTGCAGCCTGCCCCCACCCCAGCTGATCTGTGGGAATCCTGGGTGTTGGACCCCCGCCATTAGTTCCCCAATATGTCTCTGTTATTAGCCTCCCTGCACTCAGGAATTGCCTGATAACAGAGCAGGGCTGTGCCATCTGAAATAAAGCTGTGGCCAGTCTTTACTGCCATTTACTGTCCCTAGGGTGCCACAGACACTAGCCAACCTCCATGGTCAGGCAGAAGCTGTAAAGCTCCTCTCATTCATGATAAGCCTAAGGGGGTCCTTACCTGGGCACGTGGACAGGGCCGCTCTTCATAAAAGTATATTCACACTCTGCAGATAAAGTGTAACTCCCTTTTTTATTTCCCGCTATTGTGTCGGGAGTGTTTGGTGACCATTTTTGGAATACACTTTATTATCTAAATGTAAAATATACTGTAACATCCTCCTTAGCAACCCTATAACTGAGCTGTTCTTAGGGAGAGTCTGTACACAGTTATATTGAAGCATTTACCAAAAGGGGGCTTAGTCCCCCCCAAATAGCTGTATCTTCAGGTTTATACTATCCAAAAAAAATGGTTCTGGTATCATAAGAAAACTGAGATTCTTTCACATGATGCCAAGAATCAAGAACAAGCTATAACAGAATCTGAGATAACATTAGTGAAAAAACTCAGTCAGGAAGTTCAACATAAAACTCAGCAGTTTGTTCAGGCTGCTTAAAAAAAATCACATTCCCCCTGTGTTATTATCTGGCCCAGCACTGCCCTCCTCCTGTGTCTGGCTCCTGCCCCCTCCGCAGTCACTACACCTTTCTTCCCCTCACATTAGGGCTCCATTTTCTTCCCTGCACTGTGCCGGGCTCCTCTCTGTACCTGGAGCTGAGGACTGACTCTCGTCTTCTCCTGACTTTGTGCCCCCTCCAGTGGAGCTGAGAATGAAGCGGACCCCTGCAGGAGGAGGCTTCTCCATGATAGCCCTGCTCATGGTGAGTGACCAGCAGCCCCGGAGCTGTACACTGAGGTGTCCCCGGGCACACCCTGTCACAGCCAGGTAACCTGTGCCTGTCAGCATGCTGGGGGTAGTAGTCCTCTTCCAGCAGCCTATGGAGAGGGATTCCTCAGGACTTGGAGTCTGTTGTGTTGTCATTTTGTACTTAGTAACACTTTGTAGTCTTACACAATGGGATGAGTGTCAGGAAGTCTGGAAACCTGCCCTGATCCTCCTTTATCTCCATGTTCTTCAGTCCTGTACTTGGGTTTAGTGTTGTGGTGAAAGATTATTGTCATGGTATATACATTGATAACTTACCGTCTGATCCCAGCCCTTAATATGACAAGGATCTAGAGATGTCACTGGATCTGGAACAGGAAAAGAAATCCTTGTTCCTTCTCATGCCTCCTTCTGACAGACAGGGGGCGTATGTGTAGAGATCACAGGATGGTCAATTGGATCTGAAAATCCTGACCATAAATATTATATATAGTATGACTCTGATTATTTATACAGGGCCCTAATATGGATCTTACATGGCCAGAGATGGCGTAAGTTGGGGTCCTGCCCTGACTTCCCTGTAGATCTGGCTGTGCCCCTGGTTTGCCCATTGATACTTTGTAGTCATTAGTCAGTGTTACTTCCTGAGAAATATGTAAGGAATGCCGGGAAACAAAGGCCCTGGGAGGCGCGGATACATCGTATATCTCTTCTTTATCACATATACTCTGTGTATTGTTTGTTGTTTTTAGTGCATTTAGACAATATATGAGCAGTATAAAAGTCTTCAGACAGGATTAATAGTTTGTACTGGTGGCATGCAGACTAAAATGTTATAGAAATAGAATATTCTATATATCACTATTAGGACTGGAAAATTAATCACAACATAACAAACCAAAATTCAGATATTTTGCATCTGCCTCAGCCTGTCTCCTGGAATAATTGTATAATTAATCATTTTATGTTGCAGCCGGAGATTGTCCTTTTATATTAGGAGCCATAGAGAGAATAGTATATTATATGTGCAGTCAGAGATATTCGGGACATTAGGGCATATAAGGAACCTTGGTAATAAGTCGATCACAGCGAGTCCGATTCCTGATGCAGTCAGGGAAACTTGACAAAGTGCCTATTTCGTCTAAGGCCCCACGTAGCGGGCCGCAACAAAAAAGTGCTGCAGGAAAAACCGCGGCAGCAACGCATCATGGTTTTTCCCGCAACAGTTTTTACAGAAAGTCTGCAGAGGTTTCCTCTGGAGACTTTCTGCTTCCATTATATTTATAGGGAAACTGCCAGCGTTTTTGTAGGTATAATGGACATGCTGCAATTTCCAAAACCGCAACAGTTTTGGAAATCTCAGTGTTTCCGCTGCGTGTATTTTTCTGCAATGTATGGATGGGATTCACTAAAACCATGTGTGGCGTTAAAATGCAGTTTTGAACCACAATGTGTGAATGTACCTCTAGGCAAGCCCTTTACCAATCCATTTGACTTGTCTATGTGCGGTTCACATTGTGCTTTTTTTTAAATTTTTCATAGTTTGAAATGTAGCACAACAACTGCAAGTGGATGAGCTTTAACTGCCAAAATGTTTTCAATCATTTTTGCTTTATTTATGTCTGTCTGTGAAAATGACGTCGTGTGCACAAGGCGATGCATGCATGTGATCAGTTTAGGTTTCCTATCACAGGCGATATCCTTCTGGAGCACGTGAATGTCCTGTTTCTATTCCTCAATGACAGATGGCGTTCATAGGCGGGTTAAAGTATCCGATCCCCAATTGGGGATCATGGCAGTTAATGGGTTAGCACCACCATGTTTGGGGCAGGTTTTGCTGCAGTGGAATTCAGACTAAACCACTGCTGGTTTTCTAGAATAACAAATCAGTAATAGACCCAGCATGTGTATGCTCATTCTAACAGCCCTGTGTGAATGGAGACTAACTCTCATAGGGCTTCCACAGATGTGGATATTGCATCTATAATTAACTGTAATATGAACCTTCCACTATAACACCTCTGAATTTAGATTACCATAAGGTTCTGTGGCAATCTACATTGGGAAAGGCACCAGTGCAATAACTCAAATAATAATACACCTGTCTATGGAAGTCCTGGGATAAATACACATACAGCAAGTGTCTTCTATGACTTTGTCTTATATTGGTCATTTCAGTCTGTTAAAAGCAGGAAAAATAAATCCTAGGTACATGATGAATCTTTGGGCAGATAGATCCTAATGATCAGATTATTGCCCGGCCTAAGAGATCACTTCCTCGGCTCTATCCATAACTAACATAGGCTTATGTAGGTGGAGAAAGTCTCCATCTCTCCGTCACCTCTGTAGTTGGTCTACTACTTGATCCATCTGCATCATCTGGTGGACAGAAGTCAGGACACTGTTCTTAAGATACACCAGGTATCTTCCAAGCCTTCATGACCTATCCTTCAATAAATATCTGAGATGAAGATTCCTATAAACAAGGTTTAAGCTCATTTATACTTAATTTATATACCTGTATAGGACTCATGAAAGTGCAGTATGAGTAATAACAAGGCTCTTTGTAAATGGTAATGTGGCCTTGAGCTAGAGAGTAATGCAAATGTTCTACCTTTAGCAAACAGAGTATGTAAATCTCAATTGACTCCAATGTTCAGTTGATGGTTGAATAAGCGCTGTGAGGACTATATGGTAGCTGTCCAGCCATCCCTATCTCACCCTGCGATAATAATCAGAATGAAATTACTGTAGACTCCGAAGAAGACCTTTTGCATTTGAGTTGAGGCCATAACTTTTATGCAGAATTGTGTTTGGTGACGATTGGTTCTGTTCTGTTAGTTACTGAATCAGATTGTATCTAATGTCCTGTTCTAATGGCTTATATGTAGGACATGGCTCCTTTTATCCGAGGTCGAAGCTGGATAGGAAGAGGCTTGTAGTACTGGCTGAGAGTAAAAAAAAACACATCACTAATTGTAACATAATGATAATATATCACACCACAAACTTCAGGTTATTATATTTTTCCCCAATTCATTGTTTGGGTTTTTTCATCTATAAATAAGAAATGGGAGTCATTGCTTTCTTTGCCTATTTTAGACTGTCTGACAGGTCTACCATCTGCTTTCCTAGGGTGATGTCAGTCACTAGGATTATATAATGCTGTAGTTTATGAATTTACAGGCCAACCAACAAGTGTAAATATTTAATAGGTATCTGCTTTACATTACCTGAAAAGAAGGGAATACAATATAACATGTGGTGACAATACCCATGATAGACAAGGCGTACCTTAGTAGGTGTATTGCACGTACTATCTGCCTCTTCTAAGCGGAAAGGATGTCATAATTTTTAAGATATTACAGTATATAGTTTGTTTTTGTTTTTTTGAGTGAAAATTATAGTTTCCCTCCCTATATTGGGAAAGCTTGTACACAAAAGCTCTTTGTATATTACATGACGAGTAGTAAGGTTAGGGTGTTAAAGGCTTAAAGAAACCAAACACCACCTTATTAAATATGGAGCACAGCAAGACCTCTGACCAGAAGCTGCCGACATACTGACTCTATCATGTATCCACACCACAAACTGTAAGATAAGCTTGTGTCTAGTGGTGGAGACTATGCCCCTAGTGGCCGGCTATGCAAACACAACTGCTTAAAGTAAAATACAGCGCCATGTATTCCAAGTGGTGGATGAACTGTATGTGTAAGGATTATTGGGCAAGTCTGCAAAATAGCAGAAGATTTGTGTGGTAAATGATAAGTTGTCTCATAAGTATTCTAGGCCTTTTCCTAAATATCTAAGGTCATGACTATGAGGCTGGTGGACATGGCTCTAACATCTGAAGCATTCTAGGTCCTAGTATCTCAGCGATAAGCCACACACTAAAAGCTGTATTCTGGCCAATGAAGAGCAATCTTAGGCCGCTTTCACATGGTCAGTATTGTGGCCAGTGTTTTGTATCTGTATACTGTATTAGTGTTTGATCTTTATATTCTTTTATCATTTTAGTTGCTAAAATTCATCTTGTTTGATAGATTACAGAGAAATTATAGGCTAAAGCTGTCGTTCTGGCAGAATTTAGGGATGTGATAAAATACAAAAAAAATAACAATAATTCACCTGGACAATCTCACGTCACTGCTGTGTTGTCTATTGTTGGCCAGCTTTGATGTTGCTTGTGTATGACCAATAACAATACAGAAGAATAGAGAGGAGCAGAACAGAGGTGTTGGAGTAGCATGGGAGTTTAGTTTATTTTTCTCTCTTAGGTAAGTAATACAAAAAAACGACAAATCTGTAAAATCATCTGTCAGGAGAAGCAGACATGTAAATCGATCTATTCACTCTCATTGGTTGTAAATTGGGAATAAGGCCTTGTGATGCCTTTTCTCTCACACACTTCAGGGTTCAGCGGTGCCCATTTTCATTGTTTTTCTAAAGTTTTATTTCCAATGAGTTGCCTAACAGGGGGCTGAAGTCTTGGTATGGTAGCACAAACAGACTTCCATGTCCACGTGGGCTTACACTTATTTAATAGCCCCTTCCATGTGATAAGCGCATCTCGAATTTATTACAATGTTAAAGACAAGAATTGCTCTGATCTTAAAAGGAATTTGAACATTTGCCTGCGGGCTGGGAGGGAGAGAAGTCAAGAAAAGGAATTTTGTCACTTCTAACTTTAGCTCAAAAGAAAATCTTGTGAAAGGTCCACAAAAATGAAGTCTAACAAAAATTTCACGTACAGACTAGTTAAGAAAAAAAAAACAGATGAGAAAGGGCCGTCACCATGGCAGAATGTTACATAAGCAAAGCATGTCCCAGAAAGTGCAGGATGTGCAGAAAGATTGGAGGCCGGCGAGCTGACCCGTCAACAATGAAGATGGCTCAGGGTTTTTCCATGGTGCACGGCCGCTCTGATCTCCAGCAGGAAGTTTACTGAACATGACTAATGTATGTTCTCCTTATTATACTGACTAACCCCTGACACAGTGTGTGTTATGTCTGAGAGCCTAGGCCCTGCAGCACGTACACATTGTATACAGTAATACATGCTGTATTAGCTACTCGGCAGCTCCAGCATAGAAATTATAGCACATGTTTTGGGGCTCACATTGGTGTCTTATAGCCAAGATGACTTTCCGATCACCTGTCCAGGGGGGACATGTGAAGTGGCCCATTGACTACGATGTGTCAGTGTTCAGTCTATGCTATCTGTTCTACACTAGGGTAGCAAATGAACAATTCTCATGTGAACATACTCTTAATAGGAACAATTTGCATTGTCTCTGTGTCCCGGTTTGCTAACCATTCCACCTCACATTGTGGTATTAGCCAGAATAGGAGGACGGACAAGGATCTCTGGTTGGTAGCCTGCTGAGGAAGATTCCCCTGTCTAGTTTAATGATAGATTTAGCAGAAATGCATACACATTTTTGTGATATTTCTAAATTATTAGTATATATTGGCTGTTAATAAATATAATAATAACAATGTCCCTGTTCACATTTATTCTATTGACTGCTAGAATCTATAGAAGACATAAGTTATTACACTAAGACTATTCTGCAAGTTAAACAAAAATAAATAAAGTATGGAGTGAAACCACCAGAGCAATGCTTTATGCGGGTGCAGATCGTGTCCTTAGGATCTTCATGAGTCTGACCTTGGGTTGTGTAGTAATACGAGGGAATATCGGCCAATGTGGATATGGTGACCATATCTAAAAACTGTAAAGTTTTACTGACTTGGTATCGTAAAGTTGCTGCTTTGTAACCATAAAAACTACTACTTTAGGGTTGGGCCTGTTACCTAGGATTTTGTGGCTTTTGAGTTATATTTTATTTTATGTATAATTGTTTGTTTTATTGTGTCTGTGGTGCTTACACTAGGCCATAGGGTGGTGGAACATACATGGCCACTAGATAGCTAAGTACTAGACAGAAAGGCCAGGTTCACATCCGCACAATGGACTTTTCTCTCCGCTGGGTTTAGTCTAACAATAATAGTCTATGGTGTCCGCAGGTAACCTCTCTTTAATAGCCCAGCTCTTCAGTGTTCAGAACTAGTGTTGAGCAAATAGTATTCGTCGAATACCTCGCCGGCATAGGAATGCATGTAATCAGCCAAAGACCAAGGGGTTAAACGCATCAAATATTCGATGCCGGCAAGGTATTTGATGAATACCATTCGCTCAACACTATTCAGGACCCATTACATGTATCCATGCTGCCCCAATGCATTTATCTTAAAGGACAATGCCCAAAGCCATACATATGGCCTAATAGTCATACATTATTCATACTTGGTACACATCAGCCACATAGTTTCATTAATGTTACAATAAATCATATTTCTTCTTAGTGTCTAACAACAATCCTCACTAGGGCATACTACTACCTAGAAATAATACTTTGCTGGCGACAGACAGGACATGTAGCGTGGCTTAGTCTGCTGGGTGATCACATTGCACATGTCGTACCACTTAGTTTTGGGTACAGAGAAGGCAGTCACTGTGTATGGGCAGGGTAAGCAGGACCCTTGACACTCTTAGGTGTCCTGCAAGAATTCCTTTATAGCAGATATATATCCTTGTGTCTTCTTTCGGGCCCTTTCTCCTCTCTCTAGCCAGCTCCTCTTTTGTCTGAGTTATATGTTCACAAGTCCCAGACCTATGATTTGCTTTGAGCAAAGGATATGGTTACTCCTAAGTGAAATGGAACAGGTTTATACAGGCCTCGAGGAAGAAAACCGGCTGATCGGCTTCTAGTCCTAATCTTGTAGATAAAGGAGGGGTATACCCCCGTACAGCAGCCAGTGAAAGCCCTGGTGATAAATACAGCATATCGTATGCTCTGTCCATTGCAATTACTTCATACACCGGACAAAAGAGAAAAAAAAAAAAAAATTGAAATCCTACAGTAAGCGACTATTCTTATCAAGTGTAAGCTAAAGTGAGGATTGAACAAAGGTCTGCACACACCCACACAACCTAGTGAGAACTGAAGGCGAGGGAGTGTACAGAACTCAGCGGGCGGTGGGATTCCAGAAGTCTGATCGCATGGGAAAAGTCAGTGACCAAGAAGGGAGGGTTTGTGGAGCAACCTGGTGATAAGGGATGAAACTGCTATCTGCTCTCATGAACTTCTATCCTATAAATATAGCAGCACATTCACTGCCCATAGCTATTAAAAATGTCCTCTGTAATACGACTACTGCCAATGTCATGGTTCAAAGGAAAGATCTAGAGTACGACTGGCAAAGGCTGGTGCCCCTCGGCATTGTGTGTGTCCATATACTATATTACACTACCTGTATTAATATACCTGTGTGTAGGAACAGAGAACTTGAAATTTCTGGGCCCCAATGCAAAATCTATGACTGGGTCCCCAGTACAGTATATACTGTATAATTGGCTCCAAATTCCAGCCTTATACTATAGTAAACAAAATAAAGCTCCCTTCATATCTGTAGTATTGGCAGTCCATTGGTGTAAACCGCACCTTTTACTGATCAATAGGTCTAGTAAAGAGTCGTCTGGTCTGCCCTTGTGAGTAAAATCCGTGTCTCCGATATCTTGTGAGCATGGCAGAGCCTTATTCACAGCTGGCACTGCTCCGCCTCAGTCAGGGCATACAGTTCTCTCCCCATAAAGCAAGGCTTTCAGCAATACACACAGAACTACTTCTTTTTCTTTCCTTTATGTGAAATTGCACTTCTATAATTCCTTTTATGGGTCTGTACAAAACAGGGTCACAATACAACCAGAAGCATAAGAAGCAAAAGCACTTAAATATTTTGCAGTTCCCAAATCTATTACATGTACTACAAATATGGGGCTGCTTTTTTCATTACCGCCCCTATGTGTCAATGTGTAATTGAATTATAGATCAGTGCAGAGAGCTACATATCTAATCCAGGGTGTGTAACTTTATGTTCCTGTTAATTTTTTCAAACTTGCAATTTATTTTTATCTTTTTTTTGGCATATTATTAAATGTTTGCTTTCTGTTTGTTTCCTGTATGCAGGTCATTCTTGGTATTGGACATGCCCTACATTTAGAGGTAAGAAACCAACTTGATGTTCTTAATTATTCCTCAAAAAGCTGCTGCCATAAAACTTTCACACAAAAAACAGCGCCCTCTGCTGCCTTTTTGAAAGAACTGCATTCTTTTAAAACTACATCTATCTCCCAAACTTGTCTTTTTTTACTTTTGTTAATCTGTAGTTTACTGTAATGTTCTCTGCATGACTTTGCCAATAATATATCTTTTGCTCCACTAAAGATGATAAAACACAACAAAAACCCGGATAAGAGAACCGTACAGTTAGTGAGACAGAAACGAGAATGGATCATCCCACCAGTTTCGATTTATGAAGAGCAAGACAATTCTTTCAAGAATCCAATTGCAAGGGTAAGTGTCTATTGCATTGTCTCTCACATAGGTGTCAAATTATGGAAATTCATTCCGTTTGATTTCGGCAAGATTATCGTGCAAAAGAAATTCCCATATCAACGCCAATCTGGTTTCCTGAAAGTATTTCACCCAGGCTACTATTTATTTATTCATTTTTCCATATCCTCCTTGCTAGATTCAATCTGACTTGAAGGTGGACAAATCTCGCAGAATTCGCTATTCAATCATGGGACCAGGAGTTACTCAGCCTCCGCTGGGTATATTTATAATAAATGAAAATACTGGTGACCTGAACGTAACTGGAATCGTGGACAGAGAAGAAATAGCAATGTTCTTTGTAAGTTGGAGCAAAGAGTTCTTTTAAGTCATATATTGTAATAGTTTATAGCAAACGTTCACACTAAGTGAATCTTACTCTTCTTTACTGAGGAATCTGCAATGTACCCACTTCTTAAAGGATATTACACATTATAGTCGGGGATTGCTGACCATTGTGTCCTCTAATACACAAACTAGGGGGAAATTCTACTTTCACTCGGATTACATCAGCTTTTATCAGTAATGTTAAACCTTGTCTTGTCTGTTTTAGCTAAAAGGCTATGCCCGAGACCAAAATGGCGTGGATGTTGAGCCACCTATTGATCTCAGAGTACGAGTTGTTGACATCAATGATAATGATCCAATTTTTGTACAAGAAACTTTTTTTGCGTCAATAGAAGAGCTGAGCCCTGCAAGTAAGTCACCGATGTTTACTTTTAATAGATAAGAAAATTGGCTACAAATTTAACTTTTAATGAATTTATGGATTGCAGTAAAAAACTTGAATATTTGATATTTGTGAATATGAATAAAGCCAGATAGAAGGGGATGTATGGGAACCTTACACTATTGGTAAAAAAGGAACACTGTGTTTCTTGGGGGGGTTGCTCCAAATCCGGAATGGATTTACCAGAAGGGAAGAGTATAAATGCTTTTATAAAAAGTCTTTCTTTCCATAATGTGTAGCCTTAGCCTTATACTGCAACTCTGTTGGTAGATGAACTTATGTGTGTGTGTACAATATATCTAGGTGGCCTTATGTAATCATTGGGGCAATCATATCTTACACTTTTAAGTAACAAACCTTCTAAATTTTAGATAAAACTATGTACTAATAATTTGTTTTACCTTTACACAGACACCCTTATTATGGTCCTAAATGCAACTGATGCAGATGAACCCAATACCATAAATTCTAAACTTGCCTACAGAATTCTGACTCAAGAACCTGGATCATCGGAATTTGTGGTGACTAAGACTGGTGAAGTTCTCTCAACTGTGTCTACACTTGACAGAGAGGTAATAACAGTTTATGTAGTATTGCTATTATATTTGATTATCATGAATGTATGCATATATTTGTTAGACCTATTCACATACAAATACTTCTGCGACAAACTTGCCACGTGTATATGTATCATAAGGCTATGTTTGAGTGAGTTAGTGACCTGGGCTAGGGACTTGCGGACTTCAGTCTCCCCCACTGACCTGGTGGTATCGCTGTCCAGATCTCCTACATAAGATGTGCCCCTGTGTGTGTGATCAGTGTTGGCACTATGATGCAGAAAGGGGCCTCCTTCTTAATATCTGGTGGGAGTGCGTGGGCATCTGACCAGTCTCAAATTCTGTCTTTAACCTGTACTTTAAAATCAGTGGCCATGCCCTCGTGCCCTCCCCCATTGACCCTCCTTTTCCTAATACCGGGTAAATACAAAGCAGTTAAGGGCAACCTCCTGCGACACTTCCTCGCGGCTGCCAGGGCAGTCATCCCTAGACACCGGTGCACTGCCCCCACAACCTCTTTGCAGGAGCCGCTCCAGGAATTCCTCCACATGCAGTGTATGGAGACGCTAGCAGCGGCGTATTCCGCTAACTCTTCCAAGTTTGATGTACTCTGGTAGTCCACCAGTACCTGGTGTCTCAGGAGTCGTCTGATTTTGTTAGCACTTTTTCTTGAGCTCTTGATAACTTGGGATGCGTTTCTGTGATTACATTCAGGTCTGATGTCCCTCTTTTTCTCCCTTCGTTTCTCTCCTTTGTTGCCCCCCTTGTCTTCCTAGTCCCACTCACATCTGCTCCCATGGGAACAATAGTCCCCGTAAAGCCCTCCTTCAGGCTCCAGCCCCTTCTCTCTTTTTTTTTTTTTTCGTGTTAATGCGAGAGCCTGAACTGAACCTTCCTGACTCTTGTTTTCTGGGCCTGCGGCCCTTGTTTGCCTTACAATATGGTGCTTCATGGCTTCCTGTTTTACATTTTGTTCCATCCTTTGTTCCTATTTGATTATATACACTTGAAAAACTTTAATCAAACTTTATTAAACCTGAATGAGTGAGTTACATCTGACATGTATTATGGGTGGAATCTGTGACACAAGTTTTGAGTTCTGCAGCAGATTTGCTGTCTATTCGTACATGGACTAACCTCATATATCTGACTGTGATCACTACACTATGTAACTCAAGATTATATCGCTATGTTAAAGGGATGTTATAAGCTTTAATTAACTTTCATGATAAAGCAGATGATGCCTAAATTAATATTAATATTGTCTGAGAAGTAATCCTGCAATGTCTATATTTCTTTTCTCTTTAGCAACAAAGCAGCTACACCCTGGTGGTTGAAGTGAGAGATCTAGATGGAGATCTTAGGAATGGCAAAGCCCAAACCGCTTCTGTCAAAGTTAAAGTAAAGGATGTAAATGACAACATTCCAATACTTGAAAAGGAACAGGTATGCTAAGCAAAATATTATCTAATTCATCTGGGGTGTAGATGGGACTCTTCCTGCATTTCTTGAAACACTTTTTATGAAAGTGGGGAAGATCAAGGCGGAGAAAACCCAGCCCGATAAATTTGCTTGATCTTGTGTTAGGCAGTTGATGAGCTGTACCTGAAATCTATATCAGTTCCTGACTGGCATAGATTTCAGTTCTGGCGAATGGGAGTGCACTTGAATTATTAAGATGTCAGTGCTTGTTCATAATTCAGACCGTATCAGCAGGAAAGTGGATTAGGACTGATGTACAGAGCAACAATCGTAATACAATTCCCCCCCAATGTGTATACTATGGAATGGTCGCACAAAAGGGCATATACAAATAAACAAATATTAGAGGGGGGGTTTTAGGCAAAAATATATTATTGATGTAACCTTATTATAGGTGATCAATATCTTTAACCGTGAAAACCTGTTTAATTCAGCCCATGAAGTAACTAATTGAAGTATGCAGCTGTACGCTATGCATTTGTATTCATCCAGGCTTCATCCATGACTTTGGTGGATATTGCAAACCGTGTAGAAAGAACATGAGCTGTCACTTATTTGTATTTATTTATTTTTAAAGTAACTGCTTTGATTGTTAGCCTGATCTGACTTTATATGGTATGTTTATTTATCTCCATTTTAGTATGAAGGAGACGTTGAGGAAAATCTTGCCAACGTTGAAATCCTACGTATGAAGGTGTTTGATAATGATGAGGAATTCACTGATAACTGGTTTGCAAATTTTACCATCGTGTCGGGAAACGAAGACCACTATTTTGAAATCGTAACTGATACTGAAACCAATGAAGGAGTTCTGATGCTGGTGAAGGTAATGTGAACTAACTGGGCATGTAGCACAGTAGTGTATGTACATTTACAATAAGCATACCTTTCTTATACAGAAGGAATTTCCTGTAATGAATAATATGTATAATATCTGTATAAAGACTTGTCATTTTAAAATTTTCTAAATTTGTGTAAATTACATATTGAAAGGCTTACAACCTTTTTCTAATAGTCTTTCCTGACAATAAATGGCAACTTTCCATAAGCCCACACTTGGTACCACATTGCTGCCACAGATCTCGCTACTGGCTCACCAGATCCATCCGGAGCGGAGAGCGCGGCTGGATGCCGATGCAGTGCACCAGCTTTCAGTCGCGGCTACCTGCCTTTTGGTGAGGAACCTGAGGCGGCCTCCGCCTCAGGTTCCAGACCGAAAACCTCCGTGTGAACTTACCCTGAAACTTGCCCTTTTTCTGAAGATTTTGGAATGCTTTCCATGTTTAAATATGATTTTAAAACAATATCTTCATAAGTCCTATTGCTTAACAATGGAAGACCACAGATTTGTTCAAATTTTGATGGCCACACTGTGGTAATATAAAAAAAGTTGGTTGTATCTCGTTGTGGTTTAAACATCTACGAAGAAGGTTAGTCAAAACTGCAAACCACATTGGAAGCGCAAAGGTTCAGCCTTGGATCTCAGCCATGGGTTCCAGAGAACACTTGCAGTTTTTAACCAGGGACTAAAAACCCGTGCAGACCTTTTAGACTGTCATATATCTGTATGTTTGATGTTTTATTACTATCCTGGCAGCTTTGTCTAATGTATCCCTTCAAATGATATTCATGTCCCCCCATTTTTTTTTTTTTTTTTTTTTTCAGGAAGCCGATTATGAAGTTATGCAGAATGCTGAGCTGAGTGTCGTCGTATCAAACCGAGCCGAATATCACAGTTCAATTAGGCATCTGGTCAGTGGGGGAGGAGGAATTGCAGGTGGAGCTGGTGGTGGTGGTGGTGGTGGAGGTGGAAAAGCCATCCCCATAAAAGTGAAGGTGAAGAATGTTCGTGAAGGTCCTGTATTCAAGCCCAGAAGGAAAATTCTTACTATATCTGAAGGCAAAACTGTCATAAATAAAATTATTGGCTCATATCAAGCATACGATGCAGACACTGGGAAAGTTGCTAGTCAAGTCAAGTAAGTGGCTTTTTTCAGCTTTCTGAATATAGTCATTTAATATAAAATAATTAAAAAAAAGGGCAATTCCAACAGTTTTAGGGTGGACCTGGATGGCAAGCTAGCAATTCTGGAGTTTGTCAGAAACTTCTTTTATATTGATTTGCAGTTGGTCCAGTATCTAACCACCCACTCCAACGTCATATACACATATTAACAACTCCGCATCATAAATAAAAAAAAGTGCACTTTCTGAGTTGTGCACGGTCCAACTAATAAAAACTTTAAATGAAATCTGAGACCTGCAGAGAATTCATGTACCTGTATGCAAGCCTTCATACAGCACGATACAAAACAGCCATATCAAGGTCATTTACATGTACCTTAAGGTTTAATTATTGGTTAATTATCACCTATCAACAATATGGGTGATAAATGTCTGATCACTAATATAGCAAACCCCAATTGAGCGTGCAGGACCATTAGCCTGGTCGCCTCTGTTGCATTACCGGACATACAGATGAGCATTATCTGCAACAGACACACAGATGGGAATGAAGTGGTAGCCCCGTGCCTTACTGCTCTATTCACAAAGGGGACATGGCATAAGATAGGCCTTGTCTTGCCATTAGTTTTTGGTTTTTGTTTGTTTGGGTTTTTTTTTTTTTTTTTGGGGGGGGGGGGTTGTAGATTGTGAGCCCTATATAGGGATTACAATGTACATTTTTTATTTATTTTTCCCTATCAGTATGTCTTTGTAGAATGGGAAGAAATCCATGCAAACAAGGGGAGAACATACAAACTCCTTGCAGATGTTGTTCCTGGCGGGATTCAAACCCAGGACTCCAGCGCTGCAAGGCTACAGAGCTAGCCACTGAGCCACCGTGTTGCCCCTTGTCTTGCCATTAGTTGTGAACACTAGTCATTAGGAGGAGTTGAGTTTTACATAGGGGCCTTTACACCCCTTCACCTCTAGCTCATGAACTTTGTGATTTAGATGTTATTTATATATGTGGTTTATTTACATTCCCATATTATTTTGTTACAGGTATGCAAAGGAATATGATCCAGATAATTGGTTTATGATTGATCCAACTACAGCTGAAATTAAACTCATAAAAGTGCCTGATCGGGAGTCAATATATGTAGTCAATGGAACCTATGTAGCAAAAATCTTGGCTATTAGTGAAGGTAAGTGTCATTTCGCACATAATCCATTTTTATTTTTTTCCCAGTTTTTCTGCCAAATTTTTGAGAATTGCACACACAAAATCCTAAATTTGGCTGCAGCTCATTGGCATGGCATACTCTTCTCTACACCAA
This sequence comes from Leptodactylus fuscus, assembly GCF_031893055.1. Lineage (NCBI taxonomy): Eukaryota > Metazoa > Chordata > Amphibia > Anura > Leptodactylidae > Leptodactylus > Leptodactylus fuscus. The sequence continues at coordinate 64,336,726 of NC_134268.1, read as the reverse complement.
TATTTTGCAAAAAAAAATTTAAATTGAGCCAGTGTTCACTACACCAATCCCCCCCCACTCCTTTCCCTTCACTATTTTACAATTGATATAGATATAAGAATATTTCAACATTTTGCTTAGGTTTAAAATGAACAGAACCTTATTCTTAGTTCTAACTCAGCCACTGCGCTGTAAGTACATGCAAACTTCCTATGTTTAAAAAAAAAAAAAAAAAAAAGCAGCGTCTAATTTTTTTCTTTAATTTCATCAAGATATTCCAGGAAAAACTGCCACTGGAACTATTGCTATAGATGTAGAAGATGTGAATGACAACTGCCCTGTTCTAGTAAATCCAGTGCAGACGGTTTGCAAAAATGCACCATTCATCAACGTAACCGCAACCGATGCGGACGGATTTCCCAATGGTGCTCCACTAAAATTTACGGTTGTAGATGACCCTGCTGGGAACACTAAACTGTGGTCAATTGGAAAAACTGATGGTAAGAAACTGTTTGTTTGTTTGTTTGTTTTGTTTGTTGTTTTTTTTTGTTTTTTTAAAGAATAACGTTTGTCTAATTTGCTTTCCTGATGATGAAAAATAATTGCATTATCCCGCTAAACACTCATTTTCTATCCATAGGATGGGGAATAAGTGTTTGTTTGCTGGGGTCCAACCATTGGCACTCTCAGAAATCACATGTATGGATACCTGCAATGTCCCATTAGTACTCCAGGGTCCTGTTCTCTTGGTCGTTGGTGGTCCCAGTGGTTGGACCAGATGCTTTGATAATACTAATAATTATATTTATTAAAAAAATAAAAACAAATAGATATATATATATATATATATATATATATATATATATATATATATATATATATGTACATATAATTTTTTTTATTTTTTTTTCCAAATAATATTTAATGTGTGCTTGATACTCATCCTTCAGATCTTAGTTTTCTTTTATTTATTTTGATTTTTTTCTTAGATGTCAGTGCACAGCTAATCCCAAAAGATCTCTGGGAGGGGGTACATCAAGTTAAAATTCGAATAACGGACAACCAAGGATTAAGTTGCCCAGAAAATCAAGTCGTGAAACTGTCAGTATGCAACTGTAATGATGCTGTAGAGGCATGTAGTGAAATGAGGGCTGAAACTTCTGTAGGCCTAGGAGGAGGTGCCATTGCTCTCATGATACTAGCTTGTCTTCTATTACTATGTAAGTATACACTATGCTTTTTTTTTTTTTTTTTCATTGCAATAGCTGATGCTTTGTTGGTAGTATAGCATGTAAAATGATTGCAAAAAAAATTAAGTAATAGATACTTGTTTTTTTTTTTCTCATTATATAATAACAACATCTTAAAATTTTGTCATGGCTAATAAAGAAATATTTCCATCTTACGCATTGATGGTATATCCCTAGACTAATGCTTAGTAGGTGCTGGTCCCACTTCTGGGTTTATTGCCTATGTACTCAATTTCCTGACGTTATACTGTGTGAAGTCTCTGCCAAAAAAAAAAAAAGTCTTGAGAGTTTCAAAATAATTCTGATCTCAACAGACAGGAGAGGATCTCGTGGATATGCCATAAATACCTAAGATGGGGAAAACTCAAAATTTCATAGTCTGGTATCTTTTCTGTGCTTAGATGTGGGTGGGGTGTTCTCAATATTTTATTATGTATGCCATCATATTGTCTTAATTAATTTCTCCATTTCATGTGGCAGCTTGTATACATGTATCTGTCATGGAGTTAATATGGATGACATTTGCAGTTATCATTAAATAACTTTTTGCCTTTGTGACTAGTGGTGCCACTCCTGTTGCTTTTATGTTCCTGTGGCTCTGGAGGGAAAGGATTTTTGGCTGTAGATGGTCCTGAGCAGTCCATGCTTATACACAACAAAGAGGGGCCAGAACCTGTGGACACGGTGAGTGTTATTCCCTTTCATTTAAAATACTAAACAAAACGGCTAATGCTGTGTTTTAAGCTGTTATCTCTTTGGGGTTTTTTGTTTTTGTTTTTTTCTCCCCCCCCCCCCCCCATCCTACTGACCCTGCATCTTGGATGTCAGCTGACAATCCCAAATCCTCAATACATATCACATGTTCAGTTCTACTGAGCAAATGTGTTGTCAATGGGGAGAAGAGTAAGCTGCAGGTGGTTACAGCATGTGATGTTATTATACACCTATGCATTATGGTCCAAGCTTTTTCAGAGCATCGAGGTGCCTAGGATATATGGGGGAAATGTTTTTTGTAAACTTAGAAATAACTCTCATAAAGAAAACATGTAACTGTCATTTGCATTTGTTTCATTATTCGATGAATCTGTCTCTTAATGTAGATATTTATAGAGAAATAAAGGAATTCAAATAGAAAAAAAATTATCTCTTACTGTTCACTCTGAATTAACAAATCATTTGGAAAAATTGTTCTGATTATTTCTTTTTTCTCTCAACCATAGGCGGCTATTCCAACTACAATTGGAGCACTTGGTGCAGCAGGAGCTGGGGCTGGTGCTGGTGTTATGGCTGGGGCTGGAACAGGCATGAGAGATGGCTATGGAATGCAATCTATGGATGGTTATAGCAAGGAAATGTACCATTCAAGTATGGTGATGAATGGACAATACGATGAAAACCATGCTCTTCTGAGCAGAGGAGAAATGGCCGCTGGAGCTGGTAGTGGCGTGAGAATGAGCGGTGTGGGCTCAGCAGCCGGAGCTGGATATGGTTATGGTGTTGCTGGTGGTGGGGGAAGTCAGGCTGCTCTGAATGAAGAATTCATTAAAGGATATTTTTATGATGTAAGTATCCCATTATTAAATGTTACTTGCCGCTCCTTCCGTTTACAGCGTGAAAGCTGTCCCAAAAACATGTGCTGAATACCCTCATAATGTCTTTTATACTTATATAGTTATATTGGTTACAGAAATCACTGCTGTTAATAGCACTACCATATAGTTTAATTGATTAAGCATGTAGTTTCCTGCAGCCACCGCTAGGGGACAGGCACTCTTTTGTGCTTCTAGTCACTTCACCACTAGAGGTCAGCTCAGTTCCACTAATTTTTAATGTTGTACATTATTATTTATTTATTATTATTGTTTATTTATATAGCACCATTAATTCCATGGTGCTTTACATTTGGGGGTTACATACAATACACAGAATATACAGGTAGATATGATACTAACAACGACCGACTGGCACACTGGGGTAGAGGGCCCTGCCCGCGAGGGCTTACAATCTATGAATCTATATGGCAGGAAGAAAGACAGATAATAGTTATATCTGCCACATGTCCTGATATTTGTACTGAATTTCTGTTTTTCTACTGCATGCAAATTGGTTCTAAAAATTCCATTTAAATGTATTATGCGGTAATTTGCATCAAATCCGGCACCTCTGAAGATTGTGTTAATTGTAATGATAGAGACTGTATTTCATGCCGCCAGTGGTTACAGCAGCAGGAATCTGCTGAGAGTCCCCTTATTACAATAAACTAAGCAGCCTTTAGAAATGAACCTTTCACAGAAAAAAGACAAGCAAGGTACTCGCTGGATGGCTCCCTTCTGGCTTTCTCCCACCCAACTTCACTTGACTGACAGATCTCTCCGGTTTCCTAAAAGAAGAGTTCTTTCGAACGGAGCCCGGGAATGCAAGTTGAAACAAAAGTGTCCACTAGGCGGCTCCATTTCTCCCTTTGTCCAACTATATTTTCTTTGAAACACTATAGTAAGGCATAGAACCCCTCATTGCAATGAACTATGTTTTATTTAAAAGGTAAAAGTTTAAATATAGTTGGGCACAGAAAAAGTGCCCATCAAGCGGCTGCCCTCTAGCTTCTCTCTGTCCAACTCGGCTCAGGGCGGGTTCACACCAGTGCCCGGTCTCCACTTTCTGGTTTCCGTCTTCTGCCCAAGAAACTGGACAGGAGACAGAAACCCAGCGGTCAGTTTTCTAACCCATTCATTTGAATGGGTTTGCAAAGTGTCCACCCATGAACATCTTCTGCCTCTCCGTGGCGAAAACCTTTTTTTTAACTGGACACAAAGTTGGGCATGCAGGACTTTGTGTCCGGTTAAAAAAAAACAAAAAAAAACGGTTTCACTACGGAGACCAGAAGACGCTCACTGGTGGACACTGACTGCCGGGTTTCAGTCTCCTGTCGGCAGAAGATGGAAGCTCTCAAAGCGGAGACCGGGCGCAGATGTGAACCCGCACTTAGCAGTAAGGTTTTCCTACACACAGATTTGGAGAGACCAGTGCAGGAAGAAGCTAGAGAGGAGCTAGCCAGCAGGCAGCTCTATCTATGCCCACCCCTTCTAACTATGCATTCTGTGATGTACCACTGCATTTCAGAATAATAGTTTATTGTAAGGGAGTCTGTCAGTATTTCTTGCTGCTTATGGTATGGCATAGAAAATTTCTGACCCTTTCTCTTTACAGTTATTACTTCTTATTCCCTGTTACTTCCATTTTGTATATTGGTACAGCAGATGAGCATTTACCAGAACAATATGACTGGTGGAGCTTTAAAGAAGCTGATGCAAATATGTTCGGGGCTCCTAATCTCCCCCAAGGTCTTGCTGCTGACATATAATTTCTATAACTTAAAGAGGGCCTTTCACCTCCTCCACCAACTCCAGGTCTTAGTATTTGTTAATAAGCGCTGCTCCATTACTTGTTAGATTTTATTTTTTCTGTAGCTCCCACTGTTCTTGAGCAATAAATGCAGGTAGTTTTGGTGGCTAATATTCTACTTCTGTATTGTCAGGTGGGCAGTGTCATGCAGGAGTAGACAAGGGGGAATGATTCAGGGGTCAGAGGTGGACATTGCCTGCGCCTACCTGACAATATAGGGGAATAAGTGGAAAGTGAGGTACAAACCCTAACAGCACTTATTGTTCGGGACTTGATAGGGACCAGAGAAAGATTTCCAACTATTTTGGATTCAGCGGAGCAGCACCTTTATAAAATTGCAAAGAACAGGAGTTGGTGAAGTTGATGAAAGGTCCTCTTTAATGGTGAACTTTGTAGTGAATATTTCTCTTAGACAAAAGTATTATACGTATTTGTAAAATTTTTTATTATATTGCCATGACACTTAACAATGCTTTCCTCTTTATAATTTATAGAAAGTCTTGGGGTGCGCTGATGAAGACTTGGCCCAGACAGCAAAGGACTGTATTCTTGTTTACTCACAGGAAGGTACAGGCTCCATTGCTGGTTCCGTTGGGTGCTGCAGTATGATTGAAAGTGAATTTGAAGAGGACTTCCTGGATGATTTAGGAGTGAAGTTCAAGGCCCTGGCAGATATATGCCAAGGCGTAAGTGTAAATAGTGGCATGCAAATGTCACAGTATAAGTCCTATGAGGAGCTTCACCATGGCGCTATGGAGTCCGAAGTCATCACAGATGTTGGTGCAGTCCAGCATGAAGACGCTGTAGAAGAACACTACCAGTCTATGGACGTGTCATCAGAATCCCAGATTCATAGGGTAGAACCTGAGAATGTGGTGACTGAGGAGTCTTATGTGACTTCTCGGTATGTACAAGAACCAGTCATGCGAGGTAATCTGCTTGTAACCGAAAAATCATACACCACTGCCCCTGCAATAATTCTTGAGCCAGTACGCCAACAGAATATACTGGTGACCGAGAGGATCATTCGTCCTTCCTCTAGTATACATAACTTGGTTGATGTTTCAGATGGAGAAAATGTTATGGTGACCGGGAGGGTGATCAAGTCTGACCAAGGGTTTTCCGGCTTTGTGAGTGAGCCTCGCGATTCACAGTATATGCTGGTAACTGAGCAGCTACTTGCCCCTGGCGCTAATCTAAATGCCTCTTCTATAAGCATTCCTCATCAGTCCATGGCACAGAATGTAGTGGTGACCGAGAGACATTACACTCCTATAACCGCAATAAATGGGAGCGCCGTGATTCCAGTGGAGGTGTCGGGAGGACAAAACCTCGTAAAAGAAAGTGTCTCAATATTAGATGGTGGATTGCAGGGGCAAACGCACTTCAAACAGGGGGGATATTTGGTGGAGGAGTTACACCCAGCTAGTAATAATGTAGAGAAGTCATCCAGCAGGGTAACAAAATACAGCACTGTACAGTATACACGTTCCTAATGGGAGGGAAAAAAATTATTTTTGCGCATGTGAATTTTTTTTTATTTTTTTATAAATGAATACGTTTGCTGGTGAACATTCACATTTTTATCAAACCATTCATAGTAACAAAAATTACAATCCCTCCTTAGGCATAGATTTATATTAAATCTAATGGAGACAAATTATGTAACCTGTTTTTTTGGGGGTGGGGATGGGGGGGGGGTTTAAGCATTTTCACAAATATTTATCTTTCTCCATGCCCTTGAGTTCTTGGGCTCTTCCTGGGGAACTCTGATACAATCAGATGAGACCCTTACTGCTCCCCCTCCCCCCGCATAGAACGTAGTCTGACATAGTGAGACTGCAACTATATTACCCTCTGCCTCGAATCTTTTCCATCATATAAATTTGAGCAAAATTCTACCCGGTTATACAAAATATATGTATTCACAAATTGGAGTCAATTTCCCAAAATAGAGGCCCTATAAATTTAGTAACTATAGGATTAAGCTGTTTTCCCTGTTTGTGACATCTGGTCAGAAACCTGCCGCTTACTTAAATACGTTGCATTAAATATCCACCTTTGACTGTTTGCACACAGAGGTGAAAGCATTCCTGGTAGGACAGTGGGTTATCCTTGACTTTTAGGCTACATTTTTTTTTTTTAGTTTACTACAGAAAATACCTATTTCAGATATGCTTACAACAAAGACCACCGTAAAATAGTTGTTTATTCACTTGCAAATTTTTTTTTAGAAATTCATAGTTTGTTTAAAAAAAAATAAAAAATGAAATGACTTGTTTTATTCCCTGTTGTATAAACCTGTTGACTTGTAAATATGCTGTATTTTATAACTTTGCATCCCTAGATTATTTACATATTGTAATGTAACTATTTTTAAATGATTTTTTTTTTTTATTTGGAGGGAATTATTTTCTTGAGTGCTCAGCCATACAGAAATAACTTTAGGATTCTACTTATGGCAGTAGCAGTTATGTTCACGTATTTTGGTTAAGGCCAGGATATGACATAACTAGGATTAATGACTAGAGATGAGCGAGTAGTATTCGATCGAATACTCGTATCGGTCGAATACCACGCAGGAAAATTCCATTGAATTCAATGCAAAAACCTCCTCGTGCTCCTCATCCTGCTACTTCCAGAACGTGGAGGATCCAAGGTGTCAAACTTTGGTTTTCATGGAAACCGGAACAACATTCCCGTTTTTACCCATAGACTATAATAGGATTCGATATTCGAACGAATACTACTCGCTCATCTCTATTAATGACCTATAATGAAACAAAAAAAATACATAGGGGGCGGTCACACTTGTGCCTGCAATCCATCTGCCATGATTCTGCCAAAATTGCACAAAAACAGATTGGGGATGGCTTGTATACAGTCAGTGTAAGCAAACCTCCGGTGTTCGTATGCAGCCTCTCCGCTGTAAAACCCCTTTTGTTTTGCACGGACATAAAGTCCTGCATGTCCGACTTTGTGTCTGTGCAAAAGAAGCGGTTTCAGGGCGGGGAGGCTGCATACGGACTCCCGTGGTTTGCTTTAAAAAGCCATTGAAATGAATGGATTTTTAAACTGACTGTATGCAAGCTGTCCCCAATCTGTCTTTGTGCAATTTTGGTGGAACCAAGGTGGGCGACCTGCAGTTGCAAATGTGAACGCCTCCTTACTGAGTAAATATTTCTCAAATGAGTTTTGTCTTTATATCTGCTGGTAATTATATAGGTTATCCTTAGGATAAGCCATCAATATAAGATCTGCAGGGGTCTGACACATGGGACCCCTGCAAATCACCGGTACTGAGGCAGTGCAGGAGAGCCAAGCTACTCACTCGCCATACAGACTGTAGCAGTGAGCGTAGGTACTGCATCCCTGTCCTATTCATGTCTATAGGGCAGCACTGCGGTACCTACAGTCCTAGGATAGGCCATCAATCCTACAAACTGGATTACCCCTTTTTTGTAATTGCAGCCTTTTGTTTGTGAATGGAAGCTATACCTTTTCAGAAATGGCTTTCTGTATATAATGTACATATATGACCTGTACTGTCAATGGCTATTTTTGGCTGTTTGTCTTTTAGAAATCTGAGAATTGTAGAGAAATATTTTTGCTTATGAATTTTGTAAAAAGATAATGGGAGGAAAAAAACTAAGCATGTTAATATCTATATAATGTATCTTTGAGATCCACTGGAGTGTGTTTTTGTATTTTGTTTTGTTAGAATATTGCTTATACATTGACAGAAGTTAAGTTAACCTCATTTCAATAGTTGCTGTGATAAGACATCTTTTAGACGGTGAAATAATAGACAGTAGCACTGAACGTACCAACTAATCTGACCACACAGATGCTTCTATGATAGAACCCATAAATTCCAATAGTCCTTCATTCACATGAGACCTGGGACTTTGTTTCCCTATAGACATGTTAGGGTGGTCTAAGCTCGTTGATGTGTATTAATAGACTACATTATAAGAAAACATTTTAGTCGTAATTTAAAATTACCCGCACTAGTGATATCTTAGATGACGTGCACATGGGGTTTGGCCAAAGGGGTTGGTAATTTTTGCTATTCAGTGCTGATCTTAACAAACAAAATATTGGGCTGGTATAGAATACATGGTACCTAAGAAGAAATGCCAGATTTTCAGTGTCTATAGGTGACATCAGTGCCTGCTCTTCTACTGTGACTTGTTTGCAATAAAAGAAAGTTTTAAAGTGCAGAACAAGAAATTACTAAGTGTATAATAATTTTTATATGATAAGGAAAGTCTAGGTATTGATATGAGTGTGACGACACTCTGCGGCCATTGCAACCTTGTCTACCCATCTGCGGCAGCCATTGGGCTGTGGGTTTCGCTAACTAGTTATAAAACGAATTGGCCATCAATTCTTTCTGCCTTTAATGGGCCGTTTTAGGTATATGTATTGTTTTATATCTTTCATCTGTTTGTCATGCTGGGAACCTGCATCTTATATGGGATTTTTTTTTACATTTGTCTGATTCTTTTTATTTCAGTAAAAGAACGACTATCTACCTACTAAAAGTCAGGGCTCTATTTCTCACAGCTTAGGGAGCCTTCACACGGAGTCACGCTGCGCTCATTCTGATCGCAAAAACACGTTCAGAATGAGCACGTAAAAGCAGCTCCCATTGACTTGAATGGGTGCCGGCATACGCGCGTAAGACATGTGAAAGCAATAGGGAAAAAAGCCTCCCGTTGATTTCAACGGGGAGCGCACGTATGCCGGCTTCCATTCAAGTCAATGGGAGCTGCTTTTTACGCGCTCATTCTGAACGTGTTTTTACGATCAGAATGAGCGCAGCGTAACTCCGTATGAAGGCTCCCTTAGAAAGTATACGTTCGTGCCTTTGTTTTCCTGACTAATACCTGGCTGGACTTTGAGGCTTAGTGTTTATAAGTAATCCTTTAACCACTTTGAGCTGTTCTTCTATTACAAAGGATTGTAAAATGACATTTTGTGCTTATGTGTAAATTACAATGTTTTGCACTGGTTTTGAACCATTCTGTATTTTTTGGTTAACAAATAAAGTTTATTTTAAAAAATATATATATATGCATACATTTTTGTGGATGGCTGTTCTGTTTTTGACATCTTGTAACCTTGGTGGGATAGGAATAGCTGACTGTAAGCCCAAGGCTGAGACTTACAGAAACAGCCAAGTAGCTCTTCACTGTGCTGTTTCTGTTGCTCCTATAGACATGAATAGGAGCTACAGAAACAGTGTAACAGCTAAACTGTACTTTCCATAGCGCCACAGTTACAGAAGCTAAATGTGCAGCAGTTTCCATTCAGTTCTCTTAAGAGTAAGGCCACGTTCACATCTGTACTGGATTCTCCGGCACAAAGGACTTTTTCCTCCGCCGATTTCTGTTTAAAAATGGACACCTGACATTAATGGGGTTCACCGGGCCCGGTGTGTTTAAAATTGTTTTTAGTGGTCCGCCTCTCTGTATGTCTGGTCCTCCAAACAACAGAGAGACGATGTTAGTATAAATCTAGTGTTATGGTAATTGCCTAGATTGGCATAGGCAACCCTTTTTGTACAGCGTCGTGATAGAAGTTAAAAAATATATCTCACAGATGAGGTACTTGGAGTGCCATGTAATAATTGTAAGGCTGATGACCCCTGTAATATAGTCATATACCACAAACCATAACAGAGACATGCTGACACAAGATGCCTCTGGACACATGCATTTACGATTTCCTGAGACGGGACTGTACTTTCCCATTAGAAGCAATGAAAGTCCATGTGCAGCCCCTAATTAGCAGTAAATGTATGCATCCAGGAGCACCGTGTGGCAGCATCCCTAGGGTGGTGCCACACTATGTATTTGGAATCAACTATAGCTGCCTACAGTCCTAGACAACTGGTACTGTCACCTTTAATGCATTTTTTTCACAAAAAATGCAGGCTGTGTTATTGGAAAACTGCCTAATAATACCGTCTTATGGATTAATGATCCAATGTAGCCCCTCCACATGGTATAATGTCCCATATTTGCCCCTCCACACAGTAAAATGATCCTCAGTGGCCCCTCAACACAGTATAATGAACCATAGTGTCCCCTCCACACTGTATAATGTCCCATAGTGGTCCCTCCATGTGGTATAATGTGCCAATAGCAGCCCCTGCTCGTGGTATAATGTCCCAATGTGGCCCCTCCACACAGTATAATGTGCCATAGTGGACCCTTCACATAGTATAATATACTGTATTGACCCATCCACACATTATTAAATCCCATAGTGGCCCCAGCAAATTTTCCAAAAATTTCAGGTTCGGCTGAACCCAACATTTTCGGGGTTATTCACTCACCAGCTATTATTATACTCTGGGGTAGCTTCAGACGCCAGAGTATAATAAGTGGAGGCCCAAGAGAGGTATTCAAACATAAAAAAAATGTTACTCACCTTCCCTGGACTCCAGCACAACTCCTTGTTTTCTTTGGCATTTCTATCTGATGTCAGTGACCGCTGATTGATCTCAGGGGTTACATCATTATGTGTAATGACATCAATGTAACCCCAGGGGCCCTAACAGCAGTCTCTGACATCAGACAGAAGTGCCGAAGAGAACAAGTTGTTGTGCTGGAGTCCACAGAAGGTGAGTAACATTTTATTTGATCACAACTCCGAGGCCTCCGCTTATAATACTCATGTTTGGGCCGAAAGAAACGGCTAGGCACACTTTCTGGGGGTTACCAACCCCTGACCTAAAGCAACACCAGTCAACTGTTTCTGTAAGTCTGTAAGTGTCTCAGAAGCTGGGTATAGCAATGGATGTTTTGGGGTGTTAAGCTCCTACACAATCTCACAAAACAAAGGTACAAAGATTATATCATTAGGAGATGCATTCTGCATTGACATCTTTAGGAGTATGGTTCTCAGGGATATGGTGGAATTGGATAACAAGAGCTGATGACTACACAGTGGTAGCAGCGGAGTTCCAGCCAAAACCCAGGGCACAATGAGGAACTTCCCTCCAGAAAAGAGATCAAAGCATGGAGAATCAATTCATCTACTCAACACGACAGTAGTCAGAGTACTGAAAAGAAACCTTAGAGCCCTAGGTGCAGATAAAATAGACTAGACCCATGATGGTGAACCTATGGAATGCGTGCCAAAGAGAGCATGCAGAGCCCTCGGTTGGCACGCATACAGTCGCCCGGGTCGCTCACTAACTGGGAATCCAGTACAGAATTCCCGTTAGTGAGCGATCCCTTTTTGCAACCACGACCTACACTGACTGCAGAGTGTGACCTCTGCCCCGGCATAAGAGCGATGATATAAGTCATCATCACCCGCAGTCAAAAAGAGGAGGACACCCAGCGGCTCTTCATGGGACTTTAGGTAAGTGTATGTGTGCGCGCTATTGTGGAGCATTTAATACTGTGTGGGGAGGGGGAGGCAACTGTGGAGCATTTAAAACTGTGTGGGGAGGGGTGCTACTGTGGAGCATAGAATACTGTGTGGGGGCCACTGTGGGGCAGATTGTACTGTTTGGGGTCCCTTCATTATTTATATCACACAGTATCTGTTTTATAGCCGACGTGATATTACTACAGGCCGTAATAACATTGCACAGTCACTATAAAACAGATCCTGTGCGATGTAAATAGTGACCACTAATTGTTCAAAAGTACCAAATGCAGAGATCTTTACTTTTCAGTACAAGCTCTGTAAAACCCCTTTCACACAACTGTATTTTGTGGGTCCGCAGAGTATTAATGGTTTTGGGTTGCAGTTTGGCCACTTCGTCTCAAAAAGGTTCGCCATCACTTTTGGTCCCAGATGGTATCTTACATGTCCATTATATCAGGCATAATACTCCCTAACAGCCCAGAAGCCCTGTTCCCATTTATGCTTCCTATAGGTTTCCCCATGTATAAATGGTCTCTTACCAGCATCTTCCTGAAGGCGGCTAAAAATGCACCCCCATGGCATTAGAAGACTCAATTGGTGCTTACAGTAAAGAAGTGTTTTTCAGAAGGAGCTCTCCTCTATAGAATGGAGGACATCTTTACCCATACTTCAGTCTAGTCACTATCTTTACCCATAATTCAGTCTAGTCACTGAGGGCCGCAAAGAAGCCACTTTTCTCCAGAAAAAAACATCAGGGACAGACTGATATTCTGCAAAAGGTACAGGGAGTGAACTGCTGAGGACTGGGGTAAAGTCATTTTCTCTGATGAATCCCCTTTTCGATTGTTTAGGACATCTGGAAAACAGCTTATTCGGAGATGACGAGGTGAGCGCTACCACCAGTCTTGTCTCATGCCAACTGTAAAGCATCCTGAAACCATTCATGTGTGGGGTTGCTTCTCAGCCAAGGGAATCGGCTCTCTCACAGTCTTGCCTAAAAACACAGCCATGAATAAAGAATGGTACCAGAATGTCCTCCAAGATCAACTTCTCCAACCGTCCAAGAGCAGTTTGGCGATCAACAATGCCTTTTCCAGCATGATGGAGCACCTTGCCATAAAGAAAAGGTGATTAAATGGCTCAGGGAACAAAACATAGAGATTTTGGGTCCATGGCCTGGAAACTCCCCAGATCTTAATCCCATTGAGAACTTGGGGTCAATCATCAAGAGACGGGTGGACAAACAAAAACCTACAAATTCTGACAAAATGCAAGCATTGATTGTGCAAGAATGGACTGCTATCCGTCAGGATTTGGTCCAGAAGTTGATTGAGAGCATGCCAGGGAGAATTGCAGAGGTCCTGAAGAAGAAGGGTCAACACTGCAAATATTGACTTGCTGCATTAACTCATTCTAACTGTCAATATAAGCTTTTGTTACTCATAATATGATTGCAATTCTATTTCTGTATGTGATAAAAACATCTGACAAACGCACATAAAATCCACAGGGCAGCAGATCATGTGAAAATAGAAGATTTGTGTCATTCTCAAAACTTTTGGCCATGACTGTACATGGAGAAACCTATAGGAAGCAAAAATGGGAACAGGGCTGTTAGGGAGTATTATGCCTGATATAATGGACATGTAAGATACCATCTGGAACCAAAAGTTCTGTGGTTTGGTAACTTCCATGATATAACGCTGCGTTGATTCTGACTAGAGATGAGCGAACACCAAAATGTTCGAGGTTCGAAATCCGATTCGAACAGTCGCTTACTGTTCGACTGTTCGAACGGGTTTCGAACCCCATTATAGTCTATGGGGAACATATACTCGTTAAGGGGGAATCCCAAATCCGTCTCTGGAGGGTCACCAAGTCCACTATGATACCCCAGGAAATGATGCCAACACCCTGGAATGACACTGGGACAACAGGGGAAGCATGTCTGGGGGCATATAAATCACTTTATTACATGGAAATCCCTGTCAGCTTGCGATTGTCGCAAGCTAACTTTTTCCCATAGGAATGCATTGGACAGCGCTGATTGGCCGAATTCCGTACTTTGGCCAATTAGCGCTGGCTCTGCTGGAGGAGGCGGAGTCTAAGATCGCTCCACACCAGTCTCCATTCTGGTCCGACCTTAGACTCCGCCTCCTCCAGCAGAGCCAGCGCTGATTGGCCGAATTCCGTACTCTGGCCAATCAGTGCTGGCCAATGCATTCTATTGGCGTGATGAAGCAGTGCTGAATGTGTGTGTTTAGCTCAACTACACCGGTGGAGTAGTTGAGCTAAGCACACAGATTCAGCTCTGCTTCAATCAGCGCTGGCCAATGCATTCTATTAGCTTGATGAAGCAGAGTGTTCACAAGGGTTCAAGCGCACACTCGGCTCTGATGTAGCAGAGCCGAGGCTGCACAAGGGTTCAAGCGCACCCTCGGCTCTGATGTAGCAGAGCCGAGGGTGCACTTGAACCCTTGTGCACCCTCGGCTCTGCTACATCAGAGCCAAGGGTGCACTTGAACCCTTGTGCACACTTGGCTCTGCTACATCAGAGTTGATGGTGCGCTTGAACCCTTGTGCACACTCTGCTTCATCAAGCTAATAGAATGCATTGGCCAGCGCTGATTGAAGCAGAGCTGAATCTGTGTGCTTAGCTCAACTACTCCACCGGTGTAGTTGAGCTAAACACACACATTCAGCACTGCTTCATCACGCCAATACAATGCATTAGCCAGTGCTGATTGGCCAGAGTACGGAATTCGGCCAATCAGCGCTGGCTCGGCTGGAGGAGGCGGAGTCTAAGGTCGGACCAGAATGGAGACTGGTGTGGAGCAATCTTAGACTCCGCCTCCTCCAGCAGAGCCAGCGCTGATTGGCCGAATTCCGTACTCTGGCCAATCAGCGCTGGCCAGTGCATTCTATTGGCGTGATGAAGCAGTGCTGAATGTGTGTGCTTAGCTCAACTATGCCGGTGGAGTAGTTGAGCTAAGCACACAGATTCAGCTCTGCTTCAATCAGCACCGGCCAATGCATTCTATTGGCGTGATGAAGCAGTGCTGAATGTGTGTGTTTAGCTCAACTACGCCGGTGGAGTAGTTGAGCTAAGCACACAGATTCAGCTCTGCTTCAATCAGCACTGGCCAATGCATTCTATTGGCGTGATGAAGCAGTGCTGGATGTGTGTGTTTAGCTCAACTACGCCGGTGGAGTAGTTGAGCTAAGCACACAGATTCAGCTCTGCTTCAATCAGCGCTGGCCAATGCATTCTATTGGCGTGATGAAGCAGTGCTGAATGTGTGTGTTTAGCTCAACTACGCCGGTGGAGTAGTTGAGCTAAGCACACAGATTCAGCTCTGCTTCAATCAGCACTGGCCAATGCATTCTATTGGCGTGATGAAGCAGTGCTGGATGTGTGTGTTTAGCTCAACTACACCGGTGGAGTAGTTGAGCTAATCACACAGATTCAGCTCTGCTTCAATCAGCGCTGGCCAATGCATTCTATTGGCGTGATGAAGCAGTGCTGAATGTGTGTGTTTAGCTCAACTACGCCGGTCGAGTAGTTGAGCTAAACACACACATTCAGCACTGCTTCATCACGCCAATAGAATACATTGGCCAGCGCTGATTGAAGCAGAGCTGAATCTGTGTGCTTAGCTCAACTACTCCACCGGCGTAGTTGAGCTAAACACACACATTCAGCACTGCTTCATCACGCCAATAGAATGCACTGGCCAGCGCTGATTGGCCAGAGTACGGAATTCGGCCAATCAGCGCTGGCTCTGCTGGAGGAGGCGGAGTCTAAGGTCGGACCAGAATGGAGACTGGTGTGGAGCGATCTTAGACTCCGCCTCCTCCAGCAGAGCCAGCGCTGATTGGCCAAAGTACGGAATTCGGCCAATCAGCGCTGGCCAATGCATCCCTATGGGAAAAAGTTTATCTCACAAAAATCACAATTACACACCCGATAGAGCCCCAAAAAGTTATTTTTAATAACATTCCCCCCTAAATAAAGGTTATCCCTAGCTATCCCTGCCTGTACAGCTATCCCTGTCTCATAGTCACAAAGTTCACATTCTCATATGACCCGGATTTGAAATCCACTATTCGTCGAAAATGGAGGTCACCTGATTTCGGCAGCCAATGACTTTTTCCAATTTTTTTCAATGCCCCCGTTGTCGTAGTTCCTGTCCCACCTCCCCTGCGCTGTTATTGGTGCAAAAAAGGCGCCAGGGAAGGTGGGAGGGGAATCAAATTTTGGCGCACTTTACCACGCGGTGTTCGATTCGAACATGGCGAACACCCTGATATCCGATCGAACATGTGTTCGATAGAACACTGTTCGCTCATCTCTAATTCTGACACATAAACCCGTGTCAGAATCAGCGCTGCAATACAAAATCCCATTGACTTGAATGGGTTCCGTTTAGCGCGTGTAACACATTGAAATCAATGGGTTAATAATTGATTTCAATGTGTTATGCATGCTAAATGGAACCCATTGAAGTCAATGGGATTCTGTTTTGCAGCGCTGATTCTGACACGAGTTTACATGTCAGAATCAACAACACGTTACATCGTGTGAATGCCCCCTAAGTTCCAAACCACAGTGCCTGCAAGAGACTGAGCATGCTGTAAAACACGTGTGTAAGAGGCTGGAACCCGGTACCAGCTCCATTTCCAAACTGAGGCAATTGGTGGGTTATTCTGAAGTAATTTCAAACAGCAAGAAACTGTAAATCAAGGAGATTTCATGGAGGAGAGGACGCCATGTAGAGTCTCTTAAATACAATGGGATTTCGATAACCATGGAAGGAGGTGTCCAGGGAGCAGTAAAAGTGTGACAATTGGGTACAATCATAAGAGGTCTTCAGGAGTGGATGATCGGGGGTAACAGCTCTGACAGGGGTGTTAGAGATTACATGTTTCAGGAATGCTTGCCGGGGTGGTTGAGCCATGAAACATGTAAGCAGCTTTGTGGACCGTTTTAAGATTGGAATCGTATGATTCTACATCAAGAGACTCCATGGATATTCATGCTAAACACCTTTGTACCCACTGGAGTAACTAAAGTCTTGTGGGCCCGATGCAAACTTTTATTTGAGGCCTGCTACCCTTTCCTAGGACAAATTCTTGATAGTGGCATTTATGGGCGCTGAAGTGATAGCTCAGATACTTGAAAGGGGCACAGCTTTAGTAACCACAACTGCAGTTTTCAAGAATATGATAAGTGAGCAGCGCAGCACCTGGCATGTAAACAATACTGTGACAGTGTTACCTGCTCCACAGTGGCCCCCAAGCAGTATTACCTGCTCCACAGTGGGCCCCAAACAGTATTACCTGCTCCACAGTGGCCCCCAAACAGTATTATGTACTCCACAGTGGGCCCTAAACAGTATTATTTGCTCCACAATGGCCACCAAACAGTATTAACCCCTTCCCGACATGCGCCGTAATAGTACGGCGCATGTCGGGTCTGTAACTATGGCGACCGCCCAGGAGCCGGGCGGCCGCCATAGCCGCCGGGTGTCTACTGCTTTAAGCCGGAGGCGCCATTTTCCCGGCGGCACATGGGCACCGCCATTTTGCCCGGGATCGCCGGCTCCTGGAGCATGCTCCAGGGCCGACTTCCCGTTGCCATGACAGCTGGGAGCCTTGTACAGGCTCCCAGGCTTGTCTGCAAATCCTCTCTTTTGCAGGCTGGTCTATGCAGCCTGCAAAAGAAAGGATGATTTTTTGCAATGCATTGCAATGCATTAGCATTGTAATGCATTGTATTAGTGATCAGACCCCCTGGGGTTCAACACCCCTAGGGAGTCTAATAAATGCAAAAAAGATGTGGCCCCGCAAAAAAAGATGCCCTATGCATTCCCGTACACTTACGTATAAAAAAGTTACGGCCGTCGGAATATGGCGACTTTTAGAAAAAAAATTTTTTAACACAGTTTTGGAATTTTTTTTAGGGGTCAAAATGTAAATAAAACCATATAAATTTGGTATCCCTGGAACCGTACCGAAACACACAATACAGGGGACATGTCATTTTGGCTGCACAGTGAACGCCGTAAAACCAAAGCCCGTAAGAAAGTCGCAGAAATGCATTCTTTCTTCAAATCCACCCCATTCTGAATTTTTTTCCTGCTTCCCAGTACATTGTACAGAATAATTAATGGTAGCAACATGAAGAAAAATTTGTCCCGCAAAAATTAAGACCTCATATGGCTCTGGGAGCAGAGAAATAAAAAAGTTATGGGGTTTAGAAGGAGGGGAGTCAAAAACGAAAAACGAAAATCAAAAAATGCCATCGGCGGGAAGGGGTTAAATACACCACAGTGACTCCCACACAGTATTATATATAATATATATATTATGTGCTCCCAAGAGCCCTCCTCCTAGGACTAGTGCTATTATTATACTCTGGGGTCTCTTCAGACCCCAGAGTATAATAAATAGAGGCACAGAAGAAGTGATTAAAAATAATAAACACATATACTCACCTTGTCTCACCTCTCCGGGGCAGCTTTGCTCCGTCCTGATGTCTGCGGCATCCTCTTCTGTCTTACGTCTGAGGTCTTGCACTCCAGTGGTCTCATGGGGCGTGATGACATCATTACATCAGCGCACCCCATGTGATGCCTGGCATGACCTCAGGTACCATCAGGAAGGGTCCCAGTGTGGATGCTCAGCCCAGGACAGGTAAGTATGAGGTTTTTTTTATTATTTTTACACACCTCCCCTTGGCTGACATTTATTGTAAAGGAGCCTCTACTAAGTAGCCCCAATGTCTTATTATGAGCATTGTCTTTCATGATGATTTTATTAATGACTATTTTTTTTATGCAGGTTTTGTTTGCTTATTACATGTTTACATGAGGCTTGCCTTTATTACTATTTGTTTAGCTTTTGTTGATCTTGTTGAGTATATTATTATCGTCTTGTATTTTGCATAGAGTGACTGCAGTCATCTGCAGACCAGCCGTCCACTTTAGGTTGCCTGCACACAAGCAGCTATGCAATTTTATCTTGGTTTTGGCCCCAATTTTGTTTGGGACCATATTATTGTCATGCCTGTTCCATGTCCTGCCAGCGATATCCCCAATGACCTCATTTGTTACTGGGTGAGACATGGCATGTCAGAAAGCTTCTTGGGACATGTTTGTAGGTAGGTCCTAACAGCCACCATAATCGTAGGT
Source organism: Leptodactylus fuscus (assembly GCF_031893055.1). Lineage (NCBI taxonomy): Eukaryota > Metazoa > Chordata > Amphibia > Anura > Leptodactylidae > Leptodactylus > Leptodactylus fuscus. The sequence goes on along the minus strand of NC_134268.1, from coordinate 64,317,510 downwards.
TCCAGTAAGGGACACCGTCATTTAAGGCTGTGCATACAAGGTTAACTTTATAGAACATAATAGCAAAAAGGTCCCTTTGTGTGTCCTGATATTTATCATCACAATATATCAGTGGTTATTATGCTGTGCTGAAATTTATATTGAAATAGTTCTGGAAACCTTTCCTTAGAACTGTTACTTTTACTTTAGTGTTCCATTGTCTTTTGATCTGCGTTTGAGCATTGTATAAATGTATACTTTATTACATGACATTGAGATGTGAAAATTCGATGATTACATATACCCCAGAAAAAATTGTAAAATAAAAATTATCGTTTCATACAGCTTTTAAAGTGTGTGCTGTGACACTTATTTTGTAGAGAGGCCTTTGGACCCCTGAGAAAGTCTGACCGCTATACATATTGTTACTGGAAAGGAGCCTGGTGTTATGTGATGTATGTACATGCCGTCAGGCTCTTTGGCAATAGTAGCCTCCCCAGGGGAGGTGATAAAAAAAAACAACCAACCACTTATACTCACCTCTCCTGGGAGTCAACGCGCTGCTTGTTTGAACTGGGATGCGTTGCCTCAGTCACATGGACGAAAGGACTGAAGAGGATGCTGGAGAAGCTAGAGCCAGGATACCCAGGAGAAGTGAGGCAGGGTGAGTATTAGTGTTTGTTATTTTTACTCACCTCCCCTGGGCATCCACTTATTATACTCTGGGGTCTGAGGGGCCACTGTGGAACAGATTGTACTCTGTATGGCCACTGTGGAACAGATTGTACTCTGTGGGGGACACTGGTTTTTATCATTGAAAGCTCTGTAACGCCCCATTCACACATCCATGTTTGTGGATCCGTTACTGTCCATAATTGTGGATCTGCAATTGTGGAAAGTTATGGACACATTCATTTCAATGGAGTCATATATACGTTCAGTCTTTTTGCGGTCTGTTTCAGACCGCAAAAAGATAGGACATGTCATTATACGCAATCATGACTATGGTCATATGAAAGGGGCCTTATTCTGTTCATCTTTTAAGAAAAAGAATGTTAATGTATGAGTTGTTTTTTTCTAAAATAAAACCTCAATATTAAGGTTAAATTGCCACGTTTGCACTTTGCGATAAATTAGTCGGTTTTGGGTTGCTGTTTGGGCGCTCATTTTCTAAAAAGTTCGCCATCACTGTCTTCTAATTACGACTGGCTAGGTACAACCCTACATCTAGGGTACATTTCCAAGAAAATGACAACTACTGTATTTTTGTTATTTTATGACATCTTCTTATTGCCCTGCTCAGTAAGTATAAAATAATTTCATTGTAAGATCTGTAAGGCCTTTAGTATATTATATGACTTGCAGAAACTAAAAAGACTAGTGTTCTATTTAAATTACATCACTCGTGCCTAGTATTACACAAGGATGTATAGAAGAACTATGAACCCATGTCTGTGAGTTCATGGCCTGGCCTATGTGTCCATTTAGCCATACCCCTCTCCATAACAGACTTTACTGACCAGCAGGACTGTGTACATCTGATAATGCTTTGTTTGATTAACAACTAAGTTATCGTGGGCATCGTAAACTTTAATGGCAATGGCCTGCAATAAGTCATCTTTTACATTCATATATTTTCGTACCTGCTCAGTTGAAAGAATTTCTGCTGGATGTAGTTAAAGAAGTTTATGTTTTGGGGCATTCCTTTTTTGATAGAACAGTAATTACAGGGTTTCCCAAGAAATCCCCAGCTGTAACGTGTAGGGGTCCATTGCAGTCAGGCTTGGACTGTTGAGTATTTAAATCCCCATGTTGGCCCATGAGTCCAGTGGGCCCCTAGCTCACCCTGGCATGTCACCGAAAACTTATTGTATTTCATTACATATGAAGTATGAGTCGTTAGAAACTAACAATTATATATATATTTATACACTTTATATGTTAGAATCTAATAATTTTATTTTTATATACTTTAGAAACATTGGACGGTTGATATGACATCTAGGTGCATTGCTACGTCACCCCCTATCATTCCTTCCTGGGTCCCATCTTCTAAATCACACTGCAGGGGCCCCCATCAACGATCATCTTGCAGAATCATGCTGCTGCTGTGTGGGCACATGTAACCTGCTCACAGAGCTAAGAGGGCCCTAGTTTTTGCATAAGAATACTGCCATGAATAAAGAATGGTATCTAAACATCCTCATATTTCTCCAAACCTTCCAAGAGCAGTATAGTCATGAACAATGCTTATTCCAGCCTGATGGAGCACCACGTCACAAGGAAACAGTGATAACTACGTTGCTTGATCAACAACACATTGAAATTATTGGGCCAGGAAACTCCAAAGATCCCAAACCTATTGAAAACCTGTGGTCAATCATCACAAAGTGGGTGGAAAAACAAAGACACAGATATTGTGAAAAACTCCAAACACTGACTGGGCACAAATTGGTTCCCATTAGAGATGAGCGAACACTAAAATGTTCGAGGTTCGAAATTCGATTCGAACAGCCGCTCAATGTTCGTGTGTTCGAATGGGTTTCGAACCCCATTATAGTCTATGGGGAACAGATACTCGTTAAGGGGGAAACCCAAATCCGTGTCTGGAGGGTCACCAAGTCCACTATGACACCCCAGGAAATGATGCCAACACCTCTGGAATGACACTGGGACAGCAGGGGAAGCATGTCTGGGGGCATCTAACACACCAAAGACCCTCTATTACCCCAACATCACAGCCTAACAACTACACACTTTACACACTCAATACCACATCTCTGACAGTAGGAAAACACCTTGAAACATGTGTATTTGGCACTTGCAGTGAGGAGAGCTTGTCACCAGCAGTGAATTTGGCCCTTGTAGTAAGTTGAGGTTGGCACCAACATTTGTTTTGAAAATCAGGGTGGATTGAGCCTCTAACCAGCAGAGTTTGGGCAAATTCATGGTGGAGGGAGCCTCTAAACACCCCAGTTTGGGCAAATTCATGGTGGAGGGAGCCTCTAAAAACCCCAGTTTGGACCAATTCATGGTGGAGGGAGCCTCTAACCAGCCCAGTGTGGGCAAATTCATGGTGGAGGGAGCCTCTAAAAAACCCAGTTTGGACCAATTCATGGTGGAGGGAGCCTCTAACCAGCCCAGTTTGGGCAAATTCATGGTGGAGGGAGCCTCTAACCAGCCCAGTTTGGGCAAATTCATGGTGGAGGGAGCCTCTAAAAAACCCAGTTTGGACCAATTCATGGTGGAGGGAGCCTCTAACCAGCCCAGTTTGGGCAAATTCATGGTGGAGGGAGCCTCTAACCAGCCCAGTTTGGACCAATTAATGGTGGAGGGAGCCTCTAACCAGCCCAGTTTGGACCAATTAATGGTGGAGGGAGCCTCTAACCAGCCCAGTTTGGACCAATTAATGGTGGAGGGAGCCTCTAACCAGCCCAGTTTGGACCAATTAATGGTGGAGGGAGCCTCTAACCACCCCAGTTTGGACCAATTCATGGTGGAGGGAGCCTCTAAACAGCCAAGTTTGGACCAATTCATGGTGGAGGGAGCCTCTAAAAACCCCAGTTTGGACCAATTCATGGTGGAGGGAGCCTCTAACCAGCCCAGTTTGGGCAAATTCATGGTGGAGGGAGCCTCTAAACAGCCCAGTTTGGGCAAATTCATGGTGGAGGGAGCCTCTAACCAGCCCAGTTTGGACCAATTAATGGTGGAGGGAGCCGCTAAACAGCCCAGTTTGGGCAAATTCATGGTGGAGGGAGCCTCTAAACAGCCCAGTTTGGACCAATTCATGGTGGAGGGAGCCTCTAAAAAACCCAGTTTGGACCAATTCATGGTGGAGGGAGCCTCTAAACAGCCCAGTTTGGGCAAATTCATGGTGGAGGGAGCCTCTAACCAGCCCAGTTTGGACCAATTAATGGTGGAGGGAGCCTCTAACCAGCCCAGTTTGGACCAATTAATGGTGGAGGGAGCCTCTAACCAGCCCAGTTTGGACCAATTAATGGTGGAGGGAGCCTCTAACCACCCCAGTTTGGACCAATTCATGGTGGAGGGAGCCTCTAAACAGCCAAGTTTGGACCAATTCATGGTGGAGGGAGCCTCTAAAAACCCCAGTTTGGACCAATTCATGGTGGAGGGAGCCTCTAACCAGCCCAGTTTGGGCAAATTCATGGTGGAGGGAGCCTCTAAACAGCCCAGTTTGGGCAAATTCATGGTGGAGGGAGCCTCTAACCAGCCCAGTTTGGACCAATTAATGGTGGAGGGAGCCGCTAAACAGCCCAGTTTGGGCAAATTCATGGTGGAGGGAGCCTCTAAACAGCCCAGTTTGGACCAATTCATGGTGGAGGGAGCCTCTAAAAAACCCAGTTTGGACCAATTCATGGTGGAGGGAGCCTCTAAACAGCCCAGTTTGGGCAAATTCATGGTGGAGGGAGCCTCTAACCAGCCCAGTTTGGACCAATTAATGGTGGAGGGAGCCTCTAACCAGCCCAGTTTGGACCAATTAATGGTGGAGGGAGCCTCTAACCAGCCCAGTTTGGACCAATTAATGGTGGAGGGAGCCTCTAACCACCCCAGTTTGGACCAATTCATGGTGGAGGGAGCCTCTAAACAGCCAAGTTTGGACCAATTCATGGTGGAGGGAGCCTCTAAAAACCCCAGTTTGGACCAATTCATGGTGGAGGGAGCCTCTAACCAGCCCAGTTTGGGCAAATTCATGGTGGAGGGAGCCTCTAAACAGCCCAGTTTGGGCAAATTCATGGTGGAGGGAGCCTCTAACCAGCCCAGTTTGGACCAATTAATGGTGGAGGGAGCCGCTAAACAGCCCAGTTTGGGCAAATTCATGGTGGAGGGAGCCTCTAAACAGCCCAGTTTGGACCAATTCATGGTGGAGGGAGCCTCTAAAAAACCCAGTTTGGACCAATTCATGGTGGAGGGAGCCTCTAAACAGCCCAGTTTGGGCAAATTCATGGTGGAGGGAGCCTCTAAACAGCCCAGTTTGGGCAAATTCATTGTGGAGGGAGCCTCTAACCAGCCCAGTTTGGACCAATTAATGGTGGAGGGAGCCGCTAAACAGCCCAGTTTGGGCAAATTCATGGTGGAGGGAGCCTCTAAACAGCCCAGTTTGGACCAATTCATGGTGGAGGGAGCCTCTAAAAAACCCAGTTTGGACCAATTCATGGTGGAGGGAGCCTCTAAACAGCCCAGTTTGGGCAAATTCATGGTGGAGGGAGCCTCTAACCAGCCCAGTTTGGACCAATTAATGGTGGAGGGAGCCTCTAACCAGCCCAGTTTGGACCAATTAATGGTGGAGGGAGCCTCTAACCAGCCCAGTTTGGACCAATTAATGGTGGAGGGAGCCTCTAACCACCCCAGTTTGGACCAATTCATGGTGGAGGGAGCCTCTAAACAGCCAAGTTTGGACCAATTCATGGTGGAGGGAGCCTCTAAAAACCCCAGTTTGGACCAATTCATGGTGGAGGGAGCCTCTAACCAGCCCAGTTTGGGCAAATTCATGGTGGAGGGAGCCTCTAAACAGCCCAGTTTGGGCAAATTCATGGTGGAGGGAGCCTCTAACCAGCCCAGTTTGGACCAATTAATGGTGGAGGGAGCCGCTAAACAGCCCAGTTTGGGCAAATTCATGGTGGAGGGAGCCTCTAAACAGCCCAGTTTGGACCAATTCATGGTGGAGGGAGCCTCTAAAAAACCCAGTTTGGACCAATTCATGGTGGAGGGAGCCTCTAAACAGCCCAGTTTGGGCAAATTCATGGTGGAGGGAGCCTCTAAACAGCCCAGTTTGGGCAAATTCATTGTGGAGGGAGCCTCTAACCAGCCCAGTTTGGACCAATTAATGGTGGAGGGAGCCGCTAAACAGCCCAGTTTGGGCAAATTCATGGTGGAGGGAGCCTCTAAACAGCCCAGTTTGAACCAATTCATGGTGGAGGGAGCCTCTAAACAGCCAAGTTTGGACCAATTCATGGTGGAGGGAGCCTCTAAAAACCCCAGTTTGGACCAATTCATGGTGGAGGGAGCCTCTAACCAGCCCAGTTTGGGCAAATTCATGGTGGAGGGAGCCTCTAAACAGCCCAGTTTGGGCAAATTCATGGTGGAGGGAGCCTCTAACCAGCCCAGTTTGGACCAATTAATGGTGGAGGGAGCCGCTAAACAGCCCAGTTTGGGCAAATTCATGGTGGAGGGAGCCTCTAAACAGCCCAGTTTGGACCAATTCATGGTGGAGGGAGCCTCTAAAAAACCCAGTTTGGACCAATTCATGGTGGAGGGAGCCTCTAAACAGCCCAGTTTGGGCAAATTCATGGTGGAGGGAGCCTCTAACCAGCCCAGTTTGGACCAATTAATGGTGGAGGGAGCCTCTAACCAGCCCAGTTTGGACCAATTAATGGTGGAGGGAGCCTCTAACCAGCCCAGTTTGGACCAATTAATGGTGGAGGGAGCCTCTAACCACCCCAGTTTGGACCAATTCATGGTGGAGGGAGCCTCTAAACAGCCAAGTTTGGACCAATTCATGGTGGAGGGAGCCTCTAAAAACCCCAGTTTGGACCAATTCATGGTGGAGGGAGCCTCTAACCAGCCCAGTTTGGGCAAATTCATGGTGGAGGGAGCCTCTAAACAGCCCAGTTTGGGCAAATTCATGGTGGAGGGAGCCTCTAACCAGCCCAGTTTGGACCAATTAATGGTGGAGGGAGCCGCTAAACAGCCCAGTTTGGACCAATTCATGGTGGAGGGAGCCTCTAAAAAACCCAGTTTGGACCAATTCATGGTGGAGGGAGCCTCTAACCAGCCCAGTTTGGGCAAATTCATGGTGGAGGGAGCCTCTAACCAGCAGAGTTGTGGGAAAGCAGGGTGGAGGGAGCCTCTAACCAGCAGAGTTGGTGGAAATCAGGGTGGAGGGAGCCTCTAACCAGCAGAGTTGGGGGAAATCATGTTGGAGGGAGCCTAGTATTAGCAGAATTGTGCAACGCTTATGGTGGATGAGTATGAGGATGCGGAGGAATTGGAGAGGTTGAGTACAGACATGGAGTTTCATGTTGGGGTGCTTTACACAGGTGGGCACAAAAATGAAGGCTCTATCCAGTGGTGGTTCATTTTTATCAAAGTGAGCCGGTCGGCACTCTCAGCTGACAGACGGGTGCGCTTGTCAGTGATGATGCCACCGGCTGCACTGAACACCCTCTCAGATAGGACGCTGGCGGCAGGACAGGACAGCACCTCCAAGGCATATAGGGCAAGTTCAAGCCACAGGTCCAACTTCGACACCCAATACGTGTAGGGCGCAGAGGGGTCGGAGAGGACAGGGCTGTGGTCGGAAAGGTATTCCCGCAACATGCGCCTATACTTCTCACGCCTGGTGACACTAGGACCCTCCGTGGCGGCACTTTGGCGAGGGGGTGCCATCAAGGTGTCCCAGACCTTAGACAGTGTGCCCCTCGTTTGTGTGGACCGGTGAGAACTTGGTTGCCTACTGGAGGAACTGCCCTCCCTGCCGCCAACGTCACATGCTGGAAACATCTCCATCATATTCTGCACCAATTGCCTGTGGCAAGCATTGATGCGATTGGCCCTCCCCTCTACCGGAATAAAAGACGAGATGTTGTTTTTATACCGGGGGTCAAGGATAGCAAAGATCCAGTACTGGTTGTCCTCCATGATTTTGACAATACGCTTGTCGGTTGTAAAGCACCCCAACATGAACTCAGCCATGTCTGCCACAGTGTTAGTTGGCATGACTCCTCTGGCCCCACCGGAAAGTTCAATCTCCATTTCCTCCTCATCCTCCATGTCTACCCATCCGCGCTGCAACAATGGGACGATTCGAAGTTGCCCGGAAGCCTCCTGTATCACCATCACATCATCGGACAACTCTTCTTCCTCCTCCTCCTCCTCCTCCTCCTCCTCCTCCATTAAACGCAGTGAAGCGGACAGATGTGTGGACCTACTCTCCAGCTGTGACGGATCGGATGCTATCCCTAACTCCTCTGTGTGATCTGAGTTATCCCTGATGTCAATCAGGGATTCTCTCAGAACACACAAGAGCGGGATTGTAAGGCTCACCATCGCATCCTCAGAGCTCACCCTCCTTGTGGACTCCTCAAAGACCCGTAGGATGTCACAAAGGTCTCTCATCCATGGCCACTCATGGATGTGAAACTGAGGCAGCTGACTTTGTGGCACCCTAGGGTTTTGTAGCTGGTATTCCATCAAAGGTCTCTGCTGCTCAACCACTCTATTCAACATCTGAAACGTTGAGTTCCAGCGTGTGGGGACGTCGCACAAAAGCCGGTGTTGTGGCACATGCAGGCGTTGCTGGAGAGATTTTAAGCTAGCAGCGGCTACTGTCGACTTGCGAAAGTGGGCGCACATGCGCCGCACTTTCACCAGTAGCTCTGGAACATTGGGGTAGCTCTTTAGGAAACGTTGCACCACTAGGTTGAAGACGTGGGCCAGGCATGGAACATGTTGGAGTCCGGCAAGCTCCAGAGCTGCTACCAGGTTCCGGCCGTTATCACAAACGACCATGCCTGGGCCCAGGTGCAGCGGCTCAAACCATATTGCCGTCTCATCGAGGAGGGCATCCCTCACCTCGGAGGCAGTGTGCTGTCTGTCCCCCAAGCTGATCAGCTTCAGCACAGCCTGCTGACGTCTACCAACGCCAGTGCTGCAACGTTTCCAACTCGTAGCTGGGGTCAATCTAACAGCGGAGGAGGAGGCGGTGGCGGAGGAGGAGGCGGTGGCGGAGGAGGAGGCGGTAGAGGAGGAGGAGGAGGGGGGTGTTCTTCTCGTGTCCCTGCCAGGAATGTTAGGCGGGGAGACGAGGTACACTGGGCCAGTTTGGGAAGCAGTCCCAGCCTCAACTACATTCACCCAGTGTGCCGTCAGTGAAATGTAGCGTCCCTGTCCGCATGCACTTGTCCACGCGTCGGTGGTCAAGTGGACCTTTGTGCAAAGCGCGGAACTAAGGGCCCGCCTGATGTTGAGTGACACGTGCTGGTGCAAGGCGGGGACGGCACACCGGGAGAAGTAGTGACGGCTAGGGACGGCATAGCGAGGTGCCGCAGTTGCCATCAGGTCCAGGAAGGCGGGAGTTTCAACAAGCCGGAACGCCAACATCTCCTGGGCCAGCAGTTTAGCGATGTTGGCGTTCAAGGCTTGCGCGTGTGGGTGGTTAGCAGTGTATTTCTGCCGCCGCTCCAATGTCTGAGAGATGGTGGGTTGTTGTAAAGAAACGCCTGATGGTGCCTTTGATGGTGCAGGAGAAGGCGATAAGACAGGACCAGGGGAGGATGAGGTAGAAGTCAACAAAGTGGCGGAGGCAGATGAAGTGGTGTCCTGGCTCGTCCTCTGGAGTGCATCGCCAGCACAGTCAGCAGTGGCAGTGGCAGAGGCAGAGGCAGTGGCAGAGGCAGTGGCAGTGGCGTGAACGGCAGGCGGCCTTTGTCCTGCCGTTGCTGCCTGCCACTGATTCCAGTGCTTGGATTCCAAATGACGGCGCATTGAAGTGGTGGACAGGTTGCTCTTCTCAGAGCCCCTAATCAATTTCGAGAGGCAAATTGTGCAGACAACACTATATCTGTCCTCGGCGCATTCCTTGAAAAAACTCCACACCTTCGAGAAACGTGCCCTCGAGGTGGGAGTTTTTCGGGGCTGGGTACGAACTGGAACATCTTGGGAGATTCCGGGTGTGGCCTGGCTTCGCCTAAGCTGCTGACCTCTGCCTCTGCCTCTAGCTACCCTTTTTGGTGCTGCACCTGCCTCAACATCCACACTACTTTCCCCGCTTGACATCCCCCCTGTCCAGGTCGGGTCAGTGTCCTCATCATCCACCACTTCCTCTTCCAACTCCTGTCTCATCTCCTCCTCCCGCACAATGCGCCGGTCAACTGGATGCCCTGACGGCAACTGCGTCACATCATCGTCGATGAGGGTGGGTTGCTGGTCATCCACCACCAAATCGAACGGAGATGGAGGAGACTCTAGTGTTTGAGCATCTGGACACAGATGCTCCTCTGTTAGGTTCGTGGAATCGTGACGTGGAGAGGCAGGTTGAGGGACAATGAAAGGAGCGGAGAACAGCTCTGGGGAGCAGGGACAGTTTGGGTTATTGTTCTGTAAAGCTTCGGAATTTTGGGAGGAAGGAAGACAAGACTGTTGGGTAATAGGAGGAGAGGAGGCAGAGTCTGACTGGCTGCTGGACAATGTGCTGTAAGCGTTCTCTGACAGCCATTGCAAGACCTGTTCCTGGTTCTCGGGCCTACTAAGGTTTGTACCCTGCAGTTTAGTTAATGTGGCAAGCAACCCTGGCACTGTGGAGTGGCGCAATGCTTGCTGCCCCACAGGAGTAGGCACGGGACGCCCTGTGGCTTCACTGCTACCTTGCTCCCCAGAACCATTCCCCCGACCTCGCCCACGGCCTCGTCCACGTCCCTTTCCGGGAGCCTTGCGCATTTTGAATTCCTAGTTAGAAATTGGCACTGTATACCAGTAGTAAAAATTGTGGGTGCACGTAACCCCAATATATTCTTTGAATTACCAGTCAGAAACTGGCACTATATGGCAGTAGCAAGAAATGAGGGTATTTGTATTCCCAATATATTCTTTGAATTCCCAGTCAGACAATGGCACTGTATACCAGTAGTAAAAATTGTGGGTGCACGTAACCCCAATATATTATTTGAATTACCAGTCAGAAACTGGCACTATATGGCAGTAGCAAGAAATGAGGGTATTTGTATTCCCAATATATTCTTTGAATTCCCAGTCAGACAATGGCACTGTATACCAGTAGTAAAAATTGTGGGTGCACGTAACCCCAATATATTCTTTGAATTCCCAGTCAGACACTGGCACTATATGGCAGTAGCAAGAAATGAGGGTATTTGTATTCCCAATATATTCTTTGAATTCCCAGTCAGACAATGGCACTGTATACCAGTAGTAAAAATTGTGGGTGCACGTAACCCCAATATATTCTTTGAATTCCCAGTCAGACACTGGCACTATATGGCAGTAGCAAGAAATGAGGGTATTTGTATTCCCAATATATTCTTTGAATTCCCAGTCAGACAATGGCACTGTATACCAGTAGTAAAAATTGTGGGTGCACGTAACCCCAATATATTCTTTGAATTCCCAGTCAGACAATGGCACTGTATACCAGTAGTAAAAATTGTGGGTGCACGTAACCACAATATATTCTTTGAATTACCAGTCAGAAACTGGCACTATATGGCAGTAGCAAGAAATGAGGGTATTTATAACCCCAATATATTCTTTGAATTCCCAGTCAGACAATGGCACTGTATACCAGTAGTAAAAATTGTGGGTGCACGTAACCCCAATATATTCTTTGAATTCCCAGTCAGACACTGGCACTATATGGCAGTAGCAAGAAATGAGGGTATTTGTATTCCCAATATATTCTTTGAATTCCCAGTCAGACAATGGCACTGTATACCAGTAGTAAAAATTGTGGGTGCACGTAACCCCAATATATTCTTTGAATTCCCAGTCAGACACTGGCACTATATGGCAGTAGCAAGAAATGAGGGTATTTGTATTCCCAATATATTCTTTGAATTCCCAGTCAGACAATGGCACTGTATACCAGTAGTAAAAATTGTGGGTGCACGTAACCCCAATATATTCTTTGAATTCCCAGTCAGACACTGGCACTATATGGCAGTAGCAAGAAATGAGGGTATTTGTATTCCCAATATATTCTTTGAATTCCCAGTCAGACAATGGCACTGTATACCAGTAGTAAAAATTGTGGGTGCACGTAACCCCAATATATTCTTTGAATTACCAGTCAGAAACTGGCACTATATGGCAGTAGCAAGAAATGAGGGTATTTATAACCCCAATATATTCTTTGAATTCCCAGTCAGACAATGGCACTGTATACCAGTAGTAAAAATTGTGGGTGTATATAGCCCCAATTCTATTGCTAGGGGACTTGCAGGGTATTTCTGGGGTGAAGGTGGGGGGGCACACCGTTGGAACGGGTATCGGGGTATATATCGGGTATACGGGAATACACTGACAGTGTATTCCATTCAGGATCCTGGGAAAGCTGGGTTGCGGCGATTGAGCCCGTCAGTGCCACGTTACACTGACAAGCTTCTCCCTGGAATTTAGCTCTTACAAGAGCTGTTGTGGTTGTCTTCTCCTTCCTATCCTAGCCTGTCCCTGCCTACCCAGAATCTAAGCCCTAGCTAGCTGGACGGAAACCTCCGTCCTCGGTGAATTGCAAGCTCAGAATGACGCGAACCTGGGCGGCGCTGTTCTTTTAAATTAGAGGTCACATGTTTTCGGCAGCCAATGGGTTTTGCCTACTTTTCTCAACGTCACCGGTGTCGTAGTTCCTGTCCCACCTACCCTGCGCTGTTATTGGAGCAAAAAAGGCGCCAGGGAAGGTGGGAGGGGAATCGAGTAATGGCACACTTTACCACGCGGTGTTCGATTCGATTCGAACATGCCGAACAGCCTAATATCCGATCGAACATGAGTTCGATAGAACACTGTTCGCTCATCTCTACTTATGAGCAAACTGCTCCAGTTGTCTCGGGTTTGAAGGGTGCTTCAGCTCCTTCCAAAGATGCTCAATAGGATTTAGGTCAGGGCTCATAGAAGGCCATTACAGAATAGTCCAGTGTTTTCCTCTTAGCCATTCTTGGGTGTTTTTAGCTGTGTGTTGGATCATTATCCTGATATAAGACCCATGGGCAGCACATTTCTCTCTAGAATCCCTTGATAGTCTTGAGATTTCATTGTACCCTGCACAGATTCAAGACACCTTTTGCCAAATGCAGCAAAGCAGCAGGGACAGTGGGCTCTTTTTTTTTCTGGGCTCTTTTGTTACCATCCGTATTATCCATCTTTTTAATTTGTCACTAATTTTCCAGGCCCACGTACAGGGAGATTGGCTACAGTCCCTTAGATCTTACATTTCTGAATAATATGTGCAACAGTAGTCACAGGAATATCTATCTGCTTGGAGATGGTCTTATAACCTTGACCTGTAACATGCTTGTCTATAATTTTCTTTCTAAGATCCTGAGACAATTCTTTCCTTCGCTTCCTCTGGTCCATGTTGAGTGAGGTACACACCATGACACCAAACAGCACAGGGACTATCTGCAGCCCTATATACAGGCCCACTGACTGATTACAAGATTTTAGGCACCTGTGGTGGACACACCTTGATGTAACATGTCCCTTTGGTCACATTATTTTCAGGGGTTCCATCATTTCTGTCCAGGCCTGTTTCATGACGGGTTTTTTTATTTTTATTTTGTTGAAGTGAAAAGAAATGTCTGACTTCAATTTGTTCATTCTCATAGAATTTTTATTTCAATAAAGGAGGGGTACTAACAATTTTGTCCACGTGTGTATGGGTCAATAACAGTTTAGAAACTTAGGAAATGCTTAGAATTGTACTTCAGTAACCATAGACACAACTGACTACAAGATCTAAAACCAATGAAGCAGCAAAGTTTATGAAATGCAACATTTTACTCTGTCTCAAAACTTTTGGCCATGACTGTGATATATCACTTGTGGTGGTTAGGTTGTACCTATGAGGGATTGCAGCTGTCATCTATGGTAATCTCATATTATTTATATTAAAGGGATTCTACCATTAAAAACCTTTTTTCTGTGGATAAGACATCAGAATAGCCTTTAGAAAGGCTATTCGTCTCTTACCTTTAGATGTGGTCTCCGCCGCGCCGTTCCTTAGAAATACTGATTTTTACCGGTATGTAAATTAGTTCTCTCGCAGCGATGGAGGCGGGTGCCAGCGCTGAAAATGAGATGAGGGTGTCCCCACTGCTGCTCGAGAACAGGATCCTGCGACGCCTCTATCTTCTGCTGGATCCTCCCCTTCTTTCTTCGGCGGCGTCACCTCCGACGCTTGCGGAGTTGGCCCTGCTAGTGAGACACTAGTAGAGCCGACTGCGCATGCCGGCCGGTGGCCATAGTTCCGAGGCTGCAATTGTGCGCATGTGCAGTCGGCTCTACTAGTGTCTCACTGGCAGAGCCAACTGCGCAGGCATCGGAGGTGACACCGCCGAAGAAAGATGAGGAAAGAAGGGAAGGATCCAGCAGAAGATAGAGGCGTCGCTGGAGCCTGTTCTCGAGCAGCAGTGGGGACGACTTCATCGCATTTTCAGCGCTGGGGCCCGCCCCCATCGCTGCGAGATAACTAATTTACATACCGGTAAAAATCTGTATTTCTAAGTAACGGCGCGGCGGAGATCACATCTAAAGGTAAGAGACGAATAGCCTTTCTAAAGTCTATTCCAACGTTTTATCCACAGAAAAAAAGGTTTTTAATAATAGAATCCCTTTAAGTGTATCTTAAAAGTTCAGAATTTTCTTCCTGTCACCCACACCAGGTGTTGCGATCAGTTCTGATCTAGATGTTAAAAGCTGGAGACAGAAAGGAGATGTAATAACCTGGTGTAATAATTTCCTAGGACCTGTGCATAGAAGGCTCCATAGAAAAATTAAAAATTAGGCCCATTGCTTGACACCAACATATCCCTAACCACCCATAAAAGGGGAACTTGGTGTCCTCATACCATTTGCATGTACCGTTTGCAACTAATGCAGCAAGTTCCTTGTGCAGGTTTCCAATATCTATTAAAATAGGACAAATATCAACCTGGATGATGAAGATGATATACAGTCACCTTCCAAATACATTCATGTCACTGTCTGATTATTAACTAATATGGAGTATACTGGCTAGAGTGGCGGACCGGCTATTAACCGAAGAGCATGCATACCATAAGGACAGCCCTAAGGAAAGACCTCTATATGGCTCATGAAATAATGGGTCCAAGATCAGGTTTCCCCATAATAATTCCTTCATAATACCCTTCTCCTTAGGCATTGTAGACCTGCAAAACACCTCTTCTCTATAGGGACCTTTATATTAGTTAAAAAAAAAAAAAAGAATGGAAAAGCAACCAAAACCCAAAATGGACATTTTGTTGGTAGGAAGTTCAACAAGCATCTGTCCAGTTACTAGGATTAAGGATATGTTGATCCAGGGTTTTATATTGACTGCCAGATTGGAGTCAGGAAGGAAATGGGTTAATTGGCATAAGCCAAGTTTTTTTTTGCCTTCCTCTGGATCAGCACTGTAGGGATTGTAGGGTTATAGGTTGGACTTGATGGACTGATGTCTTCATCCAACCTCATCTACTATGTAAGGGTGCATTCACACTGAGTAAACGCTAGCTTATTTTGTAGAGTAAAATTACACTTGTAAATTTTGCTATCCCATTGACTTCAATGATATTTTACAGGCGTATTTTTACAGGCGTATTTTTTACAGGCGTATTTTTTACAGGCGTATTTCTACAGTTGTAAAAAAATATCATTGAAGTCAATGGGATAGCAAAATTTACAAGTGTAATTTTACTCTACAAAATAAGCTAGCGTTTACTCAGTGTGAATGCACCCTAACTATGTAGGATGGAATTAGGGCATTAACTACCCGGAATCAGCCCATTTTACTTTGCTATGGGATCCAGGCTACTCTATAGCCAGCTATGCCTTCAGCTCTGATCTGACCTTAGGATTGTATTTTTTTTTTAGATTTTGGCATATTTGTTGCATAATAGTCAAGTCAATAATAAAAATCTAAAATAAAAAACTGAACTTATAACACAGTCCAATCGAATTTCTTCTTATGTCTAATCTCTACAAACATGAGCTTTGTATGGGTTACTTATTTTCTTCTTATTTGCTAAGTCAATAACCTGAATCAGCAGGTTAGCCTTTATATAGGTATTGATTTGCACCTTTCCTCTGGATTTTCCATACATTCTCCATTCTAGTGATTGGTTTTCTTTGATATCAGACAAGATGACTTGTTTTAAAGTCCTTGCCATATTGACTGCAGTTCTTGTTTTCTCTGATACGATCCAGTGGGTGAGTCAAGCAAATTTGTCCTAATGTTTGTACCTTATATGTTGTGTCCAGTGGAATGAAGCCTAACACTGAATCCTGTTATTCTGCAACTAATGATATTGAGTGGTCATTGTATGGGATGAAATGAATGACATGCTAGGCTTTACAGGTGCACATGAACACAAGATCTTAGGTTTCTTCTTTTTTACTATCTGTATATACTGTGTATCTTCTGTGCTTGAGGAGAACCTATTCCGTTCACACCTGCGTTCTGGTCTCCGTTCTGTGCTTTCCGTCTTCTGCATGCCAGAAGACGCAA
This sequence comes from Leptodactylus fuscus, assembly GCF_031893055.1. NCBI lineage: Eukaryota > Metazoa > Chordata > Amphibia > Anura > Leptodactylidae > Leptodactylus > Leptodactylus fuscus. The sequence continues at coordinate 64,301,279 of NC_134268.1, read as the reverse complement.
AGCACAGACTGGGTCCGGCCGTGAGCGGCAGTGAGCATTTTATGCTCTCCGCCGCGAAACCAGATTTTTTAATCCTGACACAGAATACTGCATGTCCGACTCTGTGTCCGGATTATAAAACCCGGTTTCGCGGCGGAGAGCGCAAAACGCTCACCGCCGCTCACGGCCGGACAGCTTCATTTGAATGGGTGAGAAAGTCTCCTGCAGGTTTCCGTATCCTGCTCTGTTTCATGCAGGAAACGGAAACCTGCACAACGGAGAGGGCAACGCAGATGTGAACGAGCCCTAACTGGCATTCATTATATACAAATTATATATGAAATTAAAGGGGTAACTTAGGAAAGGAATTGGAGGGAATTGCTGTATACTGCAGGATACTACCCAGGAGTCAAGTAATGCCCTGATCACACCCAGTATAGTGGAATAGTTATCAATGTGACGTATATTTGCAACATCATTTTGTAAAATTACATTAGTCATGCTCAATGCCATATTGCAGACTGATCCTATGTAGATCAGTACTACACACACGCAACACATGGTCGTCTAGTGAAGGTTAGTTTATTACTGTTGTCAGAGGGACAGTGTTATCAATGGGATTCTTATTTGCCAGATCATTTTGTAGAATGTTATATTGTCCATGCTCAAGACCATGCTGCAGACTGATACTATGTAGATAAGTACAGGACTCATGGAAAAATCTATGAAATATGGAGGCTTTTCTTACTGATTCATATTAAACCCATAAGAATAAAAAATCATAACATGATCCTTCCCTTACCGTATTTTCTCCTTGAAGCAGTGCAACATGGGAACAATCTAGTACCATATGTAGGCAAATATGTGTAATCCCAGTCTGTAATGAAGAACCTCAGTGCCACGTGTTCCAATGTACTAAGTCTGTGTATGTGGCTTTGTACTCCATTGTCTTGGTAAATTCTGACAATGTCTCCAAATACTATGTATATATTTGATGCTGGATTCAGATGATTCCTAGTGTGGCCTATGTTGGTCTACCTATTCACCTTTGTAGGGAAACAGACTGACACCTTCTATGAGCACCGAGGGCTAGATCTGTATAGGGGTATCACAAAGAATTTAGAGGGGTTGTCTAGTTTACAAAGCTCATTTTCATATACTTTATTGGGAAATTCTACATAAATAGAGATGGGTCCCCTGGAGCCTTATTTCTTGCTCCGAGGGGAGAGCAGTTAAATAGAGCTGCTCTCACTATGGAGAACAGACAGCTAACACATTGATATGAAGGGACATTGTGTAATACTTAGTTTCCTCTGAGATGGTGCTGGACGTCTTACTTTCTAAAAACGTATATGTACGTGTATGTCCATAGACCACAGGACACAGTAAGTCACATTTGTTCTTCGTATCTAAAGGTAAATGGCTCACACGGAGAAGCTTATTCTAAGTGTGCACTAATGGTCAAAGTACTGGATGCTGTGAGAGGAATCCCAGCAGCTAAACTGAGCGTCAAGGTTTACAAGCAGACGGAGAACAAGAGCTGGGATCTGCTAGCTACAAGGTAACGCTGACAAGTGAGCACAAAATGGAGATTTGGTAATAAAGATCTGCTTTGTCTAACAATTCTGTTGAAATGTCCTTACTCACAATTTTACCCTTCTAAGAATAAGATCAGGAAACAGCATTACCATTACAGCTCCTATAGAAGATATCACCCAAGTTTCCAGACTCAACGACGTAACTTGGGCCCCAAAGCACATTCTGTAACAAGTTCCCCAGCTACATTGTATCATTTATAGGAATGACTTGGTGGAGCTGCTACCATTGCAGTCCTCTTAATTTCACCAGTTTGGAGGATAAATCTTTCTGGTTAAATCACTTTATGCAGTTAAAAGAAGTTTCCCCTTGTAAGCCATGTTGCTTTAACCACTTCATGACCAGACATATTTTCAGGATTTTTGATACATGCATCTTTGAAGGTTACAACTCTTTCAGGTTATTCAAATCATTTTTGTGTTTTATTTATTTTTTGTTATCGATTGGGTTTACTTTTTAATTAATTTTTATTTTTGGGGGAGTAAAGTCAGTTTTTCACATATTTCTTTGTTTGTTTTTTTAACAGCTAAATTTTTTTCAAATAGTTTTCCTCTCAATTATATAAAGATTTTTTTTATGTAGTTTTGTATTTTCCGGCTAGAACCTGTGATGTGGGTGCGGTAATTGTATTCTTTTTTTATTTCATTTCATTTTATATTGTCATTTTTTATGCATTTATTTATTTATTTATGTATTTGTTTATTCATTTACGCTAGGTTCACACCAGCGTTTGGTCTCTGTACTCAGGTTTCCGTCCTCTGCTGACAGAAGACGGAAACCTGTCAGACCGGGTCCGGCCATGAGTGCCCGTGAGCGTTTTATGCTCTCCGCGGCGAAACCAGTGTTTTTAAACCGGACATAGAGTACTGCATGACCAACTTTGTTTCCGGTTAAAAAAAAAACCCAAAAAACGGTTTTGCCACGGAGAGCATAAAATGGTCACGGGCGCTCACAGCCAGACACTTTTCAAACCCATTCAAATGAATGGGTTTGAAAAATGCCTGCAGGTTTCCATCTCCTGCCCAGTATCGGGCAGGAAATGGAAACCTGTATAAACGGAGACCGGACGCAGATGTGAACGAGCCCTTATTTATATTTTACTCATTGGTTATAAGGTTATAGTAGAGCATTCTAACATTTAATTTACAATATAAAGCATGGGACACAGGAGCCATAGGGAGGCAGGGACTCCTACTATGATGCTGGAAGTCTGGACTTCTGAACCAGATTCAGCACATACAATACGGACAATATATGATCCGGATGTTCTGGACCATATATGTGTGTGTATAGGAGGTCATAAATAACAAATGACTTTCAATGCTAGTATTAGCTAGGATCTTGTTGCTGAATGCTAAGAAACCTGATAAGAAAATAATTGTATGTTTTTATGTTTAAAGGGTAACATCTGAAGAAGGAGAGGTCCATAATCTGGTCAGCGAAGAAACTTTTGTTGAAGGAGTTTATAAACTGGAACTTTCAACCAAGCGTTTTTGGACCAAGCTTGGCCTTTCACCATTCCATGAATATGTGGATGTAAGTATATAGTATACATAGGGACAATATTAATGTAAACATAAAACATGAGGGTTTTCTATGAGTAAACTCAACTGAACTGAGTACAAGTGGAGGAAAAGTCTGTAATACTCAATATACAAGGCAGTATTTAAGAGAACCCTCAAGGCCAGGGATGTGTTCCTAGAAAACATATGGTTATTTGTCATGTGGTACTGATACGATGAGAACTGTCTATAGACAAGCACTGTGAGCAGAGAGGGGGGGGGGGGGCGTTCCTCCGCGCTCACACTGTACTGCGCTATAGACGCTGCTGTGGGGAAGGACGTTCCTGGCTGATTGTCAGAAACATCCTTTTGACTGTACAGTGCTACGGTACCGGGACTGATAGCGCTTTACCCGGGGCACAGATCGGGAAAGCTGATAGTGCGCTGAATTCATCGCACTGTCGGCTTTCCAGCCGTATATGGAACTGCCTGTGCCAGATCTGATGAAAGGTTCTCTTTGAGTAATATTATGACATCCCAGGGAGCAATAGTCGTCACCACCTGGGGATCCACATGTAGGGGGCATTAAAGCCACATATGACTCGTGAGCCAGTGAGTACAGTATACAAGATGGAGCCTCAGTGGATACATCTGCAGCTGTCATGTAGTGCACAGAACATAACAGTATATTAGGTATAACAATAACCTGCTTGTATTCCCCTCTAACACTTAATATGTATTACTTGTATCCTAGGTGGTGTTTACTGCTAATGACGCCGGCCATCGCCATTACACCATTGCCGTCCTCCTCACTCCTTACTCATTCTCCACAACTGCTGTGGTCAGTGATCAGGTGCAGGCCCATACATAACCTATACGCTTAACCTAGTCCCCACTGCTCGCCTTCACCTATACGCACATATTACATGACATTTTGTAGGTAATGTTATTTTTTTTTTATCTTTGTGAAACAACCTGATGTCCATATGTTCACCTCAGTTTTAAATAAAGTTTTCTTATAGACATTTAACATTTAATGGCTTTTACATGTGTATTCTAGTTACAGCTCTAACTTATAAGATATTATTTCATGCCGCTTGTGTCACTCTATGGCACAGATGCTTCTCTGCTTCAAGGAGCTTTCCTTTTCCTCCTCCCTCCACTCTCCATAGACGTCCATTGTACAGATCAGAGGTAGAAGGAGGCAGATAAGTGAAGAAACAGGCACTTTTCTGTAATAAATTATATTGCAAAGTTTGTTCCCTTTACCTGCACTATAAATTTATGAAAAAATGAATAAAGATATAGTTACCCTTTAAGGATATGCACAACTCGGCAGACACTCAGGTCACAGGACTTGTCATGAAGAGGACAACACTGGCCCTGATGGCCAGTCTGGGCACACTGAGCTTCCCTGGTCTACTAGCATTACATACTACAATACAGGGGTAGGGTGTCTATAGCGGGTACTGTAGAGGGTAATAACCATAATTATATTAAAAAAAAGCACCAAAAATTAACAAAAACAATGCATATCTGGTACCGTCGCATCCGTAACAATCTGTACAATAAAACTGAAATAATATTTCATGTACATGTTGAACGTCGGAAAAAAAACAGAAAAAACTCGCCGGAAGTAATGATTTTTTTGCCATCTCACCTTACAAAATATACTATAAAAAGTGATTAAAAAGTCATACATACACCACAACAGTACCAATAAAAAGCGCAGGTTGTCTTGCAAAAAATAAGCCCTCAACCAACACTGTCAAATGAAAAATAAAAATGTTACGCCTCTCAGAAGATGGCGATGCAAAAAACATTGATTTATGTCCCAAAATGTGTTTTTACTCTGCAGAATTAGTATCACATTAAAAAATAATAGAAATTATTATTATTATTTATTTATATAGCACCATTAATTCCATGGTGCTTTGCATTTGGGAAATGAGGTATCGCCGTAACCATACCGACCCGCAGAATAAAGGTCACATGTTACTTATACTGTACACTGCATGGTGAAAAATTAAAAAGGTAAAACTCAATGCTAGGATTGTTTTGTTTTTTAAATCCAGCAAGAAAGAGTTAATAAAATGTATTCAATAAGTTGTAGGCACGCAAAGATGGTGTCATTACAAAATGCATCTCATCCTGCAAACAACAAGCCCTTATATGGCCACGTCACCAGAAAAACAAAGAAATTATAGCATCTAGCAATGTGAAGACAAAAACCCCAAAATCGCCAAATCATTAGAACACAATTGGCTGCGGCAGGAAGGGAATATATAAGCTGTGCGAGCGGATATCAGGGGACACCCCATATTTACAGCTTATGAGGGAAAAAACACCAGAAGTGACCCCCAGAGTGACCCCCAGAGTGACTCCACCAATCATAGGAGCTACTGGGACATAGTAGAGAATTTGGTGTCTGCAATGTTCTCCGCACATCTTATATATTCCCTCTTCACCATCCGCTGTGCAGTCACGTCTGGGATATTAATACTCACTACACCCCCTGAGAAATTATTTGAGGGGTGCAGTTTTCAAAATGGGGTCACTCCTTCAGGGAATCCACTTTTCTGGTACCTTACAGGCTCTACAAACATGACATGGCGTTCAGATACCAAACATCTGAATCTGTACTCCAAAAGCCGCATCGCGCTCCTTCCCTTCTGTGCCCTGCTGTGCACCCAAACTGAAGTTTATGCCACATGAATGACACTGGTGTACCCCGGATAATGTACGTAATGTCATATGTGGTATAAACTGATATTAGGGAACATGTATGACACGGGTGACCCAGGATACCGTACATAATGTAATGTGTGAGTATAAACAGTACAGAGTACAGCCAGGCACAGAAGGGAAGAAGGGTTATTGGGTTTTTGGAGCACAGATGGTTTGGTTTTTGGATGCCATGACACTTTTGCAGAGCTGAAACGCCAGTAAAGTGGAATCCCCTGATATTTGACCTTATTTTGGAAACTACACCCCTGAAGGATTTATCCAGGGGTACAGAGAGCATTTTTAACCCCAAAGTGTTGCTATAACTTATTATCCATAAATGAATACGAAGCTGATTGTGAGAGGTGAAAATGACCATTTTTCCAGGAATACGTCCTTTCAGTGCGTAATATGTTGTGCCCGACTTGTATAAGAGATGAACGCTCTGAAAGCTGTTGTGCCCGGGATACCCGCTTACCAGTTTTTGGAGTATCTCTGCTGACATAAGTTGGGCACAACATGTTGCGCACTGAAATGGCGAATCTCTGGAAAATTTTCATTTTTAACTTCTCATTATCAGCTGCGATTTCATTTCTGGAAACTAAATAAATGCAACACTCAGGGGTTAAAAATGCTCACTACGCCACCTGATAAATCCCATCAGTAGGCTCGTGTCCAAAATGCGGTGACATTTCTGCGGATTCCACTTTATTGGCAATTCAGGGGCTTTACAAAAGTGGCATGACGTCCAAAAACCAAACTGTGCTCCAAAAACCAAAATAGCGCTCCTTCCCTTCTGTGCCCAAACAGCCGTTTCTACTCATATATGGCATTAAGTCCGTTATCCGGGGTACACCAGTGTATATATGTGGGCATACACCGCCATTTGGGTATACAGCAGGGCGCAGATGTGAAGGAGCGATATGTGCTTTTGGAGTGCAGATTTAGATTCTTTGTTTTTGTACACCATGTCAAATTTGCAGAGACCCTAAAATTGCTCCTACAAAATAGGGTCACTTCTTGACGAAATCCAGTTTACTGGCACCTCCAGGGCTCTGCAAAAACAACATGGTGCCCAGAAAGTCCCTCTAAATCTGTACCCCAATAGCTAAAAAGCGCAGTGCTCCCTCCCTTCTGAGCCCTGCTGTATGCCCAAGCAGCAGTTTATACCCACATATATAATTTTTTGACCCTTGGGACGGCCCCTTAATAGTTTTAGAAGTGCAGGTCTCTGACAGCACAAAGTGGGTGCAACGTATTGGGCACTGAAATGGCATATTTCTTTAAAAATTTTAATTTTCATTTTGTACATAAATTTTTGGGAACATAAAATGATTAAAATGAACATAAAATCATTAAAATGATTAATTCTTTGAGGGGTGTAGTTTCTAAAATGGGGTCACTTTTGAGGGGTTTCCACTGTATTGATACTTTAGGGGCTCAGCAAATGTGACATGGCACCTGAAAACTATTCCAGCAACATCTGCCCTCCAAAAGCCAAATAGCGCTCTTTCCATTCTGAGCCCCACCATGTACCCATGCAGCAGATTATGACCACATATGGGGCATTTCTGTGTTCAGGAGAAATTGTTTAACAAACTTTAGGGATTTTTTTCTCCTTTATCCTCTTGTGAAAATGAAAAATTTGGGGCTAAATTGACAGTTCATTTTCATGCCTCAATGTTAATAAAATCTGTGAAACAGCTGTAGGGTCAAAATGCTCACTATACCCTTTTAGGGGATTTCTTTTAGGGGGTTTCCACTGTATTGGTACTCTATAGGTACTCTATAGGGGCTCTGCAAATGCGACATGGCACCTAAAAATTATTCCAGCAAAATCTGCCATCGAAAAGCCAAATAGCGCTCCTACATGTAGGTTTTTGCTGTCCGCTTGAAAATTCGGACATCTTTGGGAACGTACAGTTAAGGACAACCATGGACAGTAAAAGAACGCACCCGATGTCCATTTAAATCAATGCAAAATGTCACGGACACAGCTAGTATAGGATGCTAATGTCCGCACAAAATTTTGAACAGACATTAGCAGCGGACACTAGCTGTTGCTTCCTAACCTGTTCTCCTCAGACAGTACACAGTCTATTTATATTTTGGAAGTGTTCTGATGGTTGTTCTCTTTCATGAGAAATGGATTAACCGGTTTCCGAACAAATTGCCATGCATTTTAATGTCCTGTATCTGGATATGGCATCTGGGTGTTGTTCGTGACTTTGACAAACTCATAGGCGTATGTGATACTGAAATAGAGCATCCAATAGTCCGTGGATAATAATAGGTGTACGTACACATGCTTTTCGTGTCTATGCACAGCACCTTCATGAATCTTTAATGTATGAATGAAGCCTAAATATTGGTGACAGGGGAAATCCCTCAGTAAGGCTTGGGCTACACAGTAACTTTTCCTGCAATCAAAGACTGCTGTGATATTGTGCGACTCCTTCACTAACTTAAATGCTGGATTTTTTTTGCAAGAAATTACAGCTACAGCACTGTGAGGGCCACAGTAGGACTCCATTCACTTACATTAGTTAAGGAGCATGCATAGTAGGGAAGGGAATTTCTTAGTAAATGTATGAGTAGTGGGGGACAGGACCCTCAGTAAGACTCTATGTTCACCTAGTGTTTGCAACCTAGAATCCACCTGTGCACCGGATGAACTCCAAAAACTCACTGATCATATCTATAGCCCACCCTTTCACCTGGCATATACCAAAAACATGTCATTTTGACATAGGCTGGGACTCTATGGGGTGGAACCAGTATCAATTCCTATGATAGGCCCTATGCAGCCCAGCCAGACACTACCCGAAATCCATAACATATCAGAAAACCCATAAACAATGCTGTAAATGCAGTTGTTCTCTAATTCCACCCCATTCTGAATATTTCTCTAGCTTCCCAAAATATCATAATTTTGAAAAATAAACATTAAGACTATGAAGTACAATTTGCACAAAATAAGCCCTCATATGGTTCTGTAAATGGAAACAAAACTATTTTTTATGGCTTTTCGAAGGTGGGGAGTTAAAAATTAAAATAAAAAATGAAGAGCGACATAGAACGGAGCTGTGCTTTTGGATTTGTTCTATGTGTTAGATTTGGCAATTGGATAATCCATAATGTGCGGGTCAGAAATGTTTGAGCGAAATACATAAAATGACCACAGGATGGCAGCATCACATTATCATAATCATGAAGAAGAGGAAGCTGCTCTACTGTGTCTCATTACATGGATTGTCAAACATGGTGAATTTAAACAGGTTTTCCCATGAATGTAACAGTGTTTAAATTTGTGGACAATAGTTAAACAGTTTTGCAAATATAAGTTATTAAAATTTTTGCTGAGCTTTAAAGATTTTCTCCAAGTATCTGTTATTTTGATAGGTTGTCCGTGGCTACAACCATGAATAAAACCATGGTCAGAAAATCAGCAATGATTTCCCTATAGTGATGCATTGTGTTCTCACCCACTGTATGTAGTGTCCCTGCCTAATAAACCAGTCACAGTAGGAGGGAAATTTTGGTTGGTTTTCTTACAAATTCCTGCACTCATGGACATATCCATTGACCACCGATTAAGACAAAAGACTAGCCATGAAGATAGAGAAAAACTCTGCAAAATTTAAAATTATTCATTCAATTTGCAAAAATGTCTATCTTTTAATTGTCTAGAACTCGAAATATGGTTATGTGAATGGAAAGCGCCTTTTTGAAATACAACATGGCATACCCTGAAGGGCTTGAAATAAATTTTTCTAAACTGCCTTTCTTCTTGCTGACCATCGACCCCCATTGCAGAGAAATATGAATTGAAAGTAAATAGGGCTTTAGGGGTGTGTAATGTGCAGTTTGGGCTTCAATGAGCGCTGTGGACTACTGACACCGTCCAAAGGATGAAGGACAGTCCTCAGTCTCCGCACGGCTTTCAGAAAGTCTTTGGCAAGCACAGTACTTGTTACTGCATATGCACAATACACGCTACTTGTATAAGAGGAGCTTCCGGGTGCACTGTGACATTATCGGGCCGCACAGTTTCATATACTGCACTTGCCGAAGACTTTTCCAAAAACCAAGCAAGAACAAAAGACTGTCCTTCATCAAAAGTCTTCAGCAAGTGCAGTACACACTACAGTGCATGCAAAATGACATCACAGAACACCCAGACAAGCCGCTTGTGATGCCAGAAAATGACTTATTTTTTTAATCGTTTTATGTAAAATATATTTTAAAGCCATTTTTGGTGAAGTTTTTAAAATTTATCCATCCATGTTATCTATATTTTTTTAAAAAAAATTCTAAAAATCTGTTCTGACACTGTCTACTAGGCCATATAATATGCTGAGACTTTCTGTAGCAGTCCTATCACTTACCAGCACACTGGTGATCACATCCATCATGTATATGTAGATATAACTCAGAATCTACCAGTCACTATAGAGCATTTCACAGCTTATCTTCTCCCCTCTCTACATAATGACCCCTGCCCAGGTCACAGAGCATGCATAGAAACTCACCCATATAAGGGTATAGCATAGTTCCCAACCGTCCTGGATCCAGCGGGACAGTCCCGATTGTACACTGCTGTCCCGCCATTCCGGATAGCTTACAGTTTGTCCTGCTATGCCTCTGAAGTCCCGCTGTGCCCTAACTTTGTTAGGGTAGGGTAAAGGCTAAATGGTAGGTACTAAATCCCAGTGGGCTAAAGCACCTTTAAGGATGTCATGAGCATTTGATCAGACTCTTGTGTGGGCGGAGCTATTCTGGATACTACAGGACAGTGGGGTTGGCATTACACAGAAAGAGATAGCTGCTGGGAACAGAAACTGATGTAAGGTAAGGAGAAGAGACAGCCTATGCGAAAAAGAGGGGGGATCTGGGGACAGATGTTGGGTTGAATTAAACTGACGGCAGATGAAGGGAGCAATTAAACTTGGGGCAGATAAAAGGGGGATATTAAGCTGGTGGCGGATGAAGGGGGACATTAAAATAGTGGTAGATGTAGGGGGAAAATTAAACTGGGTCAGATGAAGAGGGACATTAAGCTGGTGGCAGATGAAGGGGGATATTAAACTGGGGTCAGATGGAAGGGGACATTAAAATGGGAACAGATGGAGGGGGACATTAAACTGGGGACAGATTATGGAGTGGTTATTAAACTGGAGGGGCAGATGGAAGGTGACATTAAACTGGGGGCAACCGGAGGAAGACATTAAACCGTGTAGGGTAGCTGGAGGGGGACATGTCTGCCTCTAGTTGCCTCCATTTTAATGTCTGACTCCAACTAACCCACTGTTCAATGTCACCCTCAAGCTGCCCCATACAGTGGCGTAACTAGAAACGGCGGGGTCCCGTGGTAAACTTTTGACATGGCCCCCCCCCCGAACGACACTGAAGACCAACCCCCTCCTACGCATTCCTGCACGCTTTATTATGCCCCATAGTGGTCCCTGCACACAGTATTATGTCCCATAGTAGCCCCTGCACACAGTATTATGTCCCTTAGTGGGCCCAGTACACAGTATTATGTCCCTTACTGGCCCCTGCACTCAGTATTATGTCCCTTAGTTGCCCCTGCACACAGTATTATCCCCATAGTGGCCCCTCCACAAAGTATTATCCTCCATAGTGGCCCCTGCACACAGTATTATCCCCATAGTATAATAATCGGAGACCCACGGGGAGAAAAACATAAAAAAAAACTCTGTTGCTCACCTCCACTGTAGTCCATCTTCAATGATGTCAGATATCACATGACCCGGGACGCAGGCCGGGGTAATGAGACGTCAGACGACTAGGCCTGAAGCCTTCCCGGATCGTGGAGAGGTAAGTAACAGTGTTTTTTATGTTTCTTACCTCTCCCGGGTCTCCGATCATTATACGAGTATAATGATAGTGCTTGTGGGGCCCGTGGTGTCACTTACCGATCCCGTCCCTGCCAGGATCGATAAGTAAATAGGGCCCGTTACCTAAAAAACCGCAGCGGTAGCAGCTGTCACGGAGCCCCTAATGTCCCGGGCCCTGTGGCAGCTGCCTCTGCTGCTATGGCGGTAGTTACGTCACTGGTGTAATATTCCCCTCCAGCTGCCCCAGTTTAATGTCCCCTCTAGTTTCTGTCAGTTTAAACAGGGGCACAAGGAGAGGGACTTAATACTGTGGGGCAATTGGAGGGGAACATTATAATGTGGGGGCATATATTGTTAGGGTGACTGTAGGAGCATTATACTGTATGGAGGCACATGGAAAAATGGATGAAAATAGGTGGAGTTAAAATGTGGGTGGGGCTAAATTTTCTGCGGCGTGCATAGCATTTTGTCCCTCTTTCTGTCCTTTGAAAGTTGGAAAGGGATTCCTGACCATTGCTTTTATGGTACACAGTCTCTCTATAAGGGAACATGAAGACACAGAATGTTTTAGGTTTAGGGACAAAAGTTGTCAGGGGCGGATCCAGGGCCGGGCGAGCCGGGCGAGCCGGGCAACCGCCCGGGGCCCCGCGGTGCCCGGGACCTAACAAAATGGTCCCGGTCGGCATGTCCCGATTCCGACTGAGCTCAGCGTTAAAGCAGGAGCTGACAGCTCCTGCTTTAAACTCCTATGTATTCGGCTCATCGGCGGTAGGACGCCGATGAGCTGAATGCATAGGCGTTTAAAGCCGGAGCTGTCACAGCTCAGCTCCTGCTTTAACGCTGAGCTCCGGGCCTCCGGCATTTGTAGCCGCGATGTGATGATGTCATCACATCGCGGCTACAATATGTGTATGAGAGAGAGAGCTGCGGGGGAACGAGGAATGGTGAGTGTGTGTGTGTGTGTGTGTGTGTGAGAACGAACATGAGAACGGCATGACACTGGGGCAGATGGAGGGGGGAGAACAGCATGACACTGGGGCAGATGGAGGGGGGAGAACGGCATGACACTGGGGCAGATGGAGGGGGAGAACGGCATGACACTGGGGCAGATGGAGGGGGGAGAACGGCATGACACTGGGGCAGATGGAGGGGGGAGAACGGCATGACACTGGGGCAGATGGAGGGGGGAGAACGGCATGACACTGGGGCAGATGGAGGGGGGAGAACGGCATGACACTGGGGCAGATGGAGGGGGGAGAACGGCATGACACTGGGGCAGATGGAGGGGGGAGAACGGCATGACACTGGGGCAGATGGAGGGGGGAGAACAGCATGACACTGGGGCAGATGGAGGGGGAGAACGGCATGACACTGGGGCAAATGAAGGGGGGGAGAACGGCATGACACTGGGGCAGATGGAGGGGGGAGAACAGCATGACACTGGGGCAGATGGAGGGGGAGAACGGCATGACACTGGGGCAAATGAAGGATGGGAGAACGGCATGACACTGGGGCAGATGAAGGGGGGGATGGCATGACACTATGGCAGAGACGGGGGGGAAATGAAACTGTGGGCAGATAAAGGGGGAGAATGGCATGAAACTGGGGACAGAGATAGAGGGGGGACATGAAACTAGAGGTAGATGAAGGGTGTATATGAAAATGGGGGGGAAGATATAATTTACGGGTGACTGTAGGAGGATTATACTGTGTGGAATCACATGAAAATTGAATGAGAATGGGTGGAGTCAACATAAAAGCGGGCGGGGCCTAATTTGTTGCGGTGCTGTGCGCGCGGCGCACGTTTTGTTCCCTCTTTCTAGTCTTCAACAGTTGGGAGGTACAGGTTAGAAGTGCAAGACTCCCAGTAAGTAGGGCCCCGCCAAAGTCAATTGCCCAGGGCCCCGCAAACCCTGGATCCGCCACTGAAAGTTGTAATCGCAAATTTTTTAGGGTTACTTTGAAATATAGCTATTAATTTGGAAAATTAAAAACATCACCATAAATTCTTCAAAAATCTGTTTAATATAAAACATGATTTAAACAATAGGTCATTAACTGGTGACACATTCCCTTAGAAGTTACTTGGGTCTCATACTGTATATGAAATCTGGTACAGAAATGAAGGCTCAATGTTGTCCATAGCCATGCTATTTACCATGCAGTTTGTAAAATAAAATGGACAGCATAGGTCAGATTCATATTTCGTGTGCATGCGCCCTTAGTGTAACAAGCAAATGGATAACATCTCAGCAATTAATTATAATATATCAAATGACCACTAGATGGCAGGCTCTCACTAATAAGCACAATTCAATAGATATTACATTCTGGAAGCTACCGTATTTTCCGGACTATAAGCCGCACATAAAAACCTACGATTTCCTCAGAAATCGTAAGTGCGGCTTATAGTCCGGTGCGGCTTATATATGGATGGAAGCGGCGGCAAAGACTGCGTGCCGCTTCCATACATACATAAAAGGCACCGTAAGGGTGCATTCACACTACCGAACGCCGGCGTGTATCACAGCCGTACACGCCGGCGTTACAGCAGGGCTGCCGGACACTTCCTATTCATTTCTATGGGAGCAGGCATGCGAGCGCTCCCCATAGAAATGAATGGACAGACACTTCCCATTCATTTCTATGGGAGCCGGCATGCGAGCGCTCCCTATAGAAATGAATGGAAAAAAGCAGTCCATTCATTTCTATGGGGAGCGCTCGCATGTCGGCTCCCATAGAAATGAATAGGAAGTGTCCGGCAGCCCTGCTGTCACGCCGGCCTGAAACAGAACGTGAAACTTACCCAGCGGTGCAGGGCGGGCGGGCGGGCATTCAGGCCTCCTCTGCCTCCGATGTTCCGTCCTTCTCCTCCGGCGCTCGCTGATAATGGCCGGGGCGCATGCGCAATATCATAATGCTTCTACTGCGCATGTGCCCTGGCCATTATCAGCTTGCGAGCGCCGGAGGAGGACGGAACATCGGAGGAAGAGGAGGCCTGAATGCCCGCCCACCCTACACCGCTCGGTAAGTTTGACATTCTGTTTCAGGCTTTTATTTTAAAACGGGGGGGGGGGGGGGGGTAGTTTAACCTAACGTTTACGGTTGGGCTCTATCAGCATGATTTTGCTGATAGAGCCCCTCCTCGCCTGCCGAGCGCTTCCAATAGAAGCGGCTGGCACGCGGGGGGTTAAGCGGCCGCTGGCAAAGTCTGCCTGCCGCCGCTTTCAATAAGATATAATGCGCACCGGACTGCGGCTTATAGTCCGGAGCGCCTTATATATGAACCGAGACGGACTATAAGGCGCTCATGGGCAATGCGGCTTATAGTCCAGTGCGCCTTATAGTCCGTAAAATACGGTACTAATAGAGGATCTTTACAAGGGAGCCTTCAGACGGAGTAAACGTGCGTGTATTTTTGCAAAATACACGTGTAAAAATAAGACTCCCATTGACTTCAATGACATTTTACAGGCGTATTTTTACACGTGTAAAAAATATTATTTATGTCAATGGGAGTCTTATTTTTACACGTGTATTTTGCAAAAATACACGCGCGTTTACTACGTGTGGAGGCTCCCTTAGTCTGTGTTTAAAGGGATCCTATCACTAAAACACTATTTTTTCTGCCTACCACGTAGGAATAGCCTTAAGAAAGGTCATTCTTCTCCTACCTTTAGATGTCTTTTCCGCACCGCCTTTCCGTAGAAATCCCGGTTTTCGTCGTTTTACAAATGAGTTCTCTCGTAGCACTGGGGACGGGCCCCAGCGCTCAAACAGCACTGGGGGCATCCCCAATGCTGTGAGAGAACTCTCCAGAGACGCCTCCATCCTCTTCAGGAAATTCCTCTTCACGCGTCTTCTTCCGGCGCAGGTAGTCAAACTTGTAGGCCTTGGTCAGAGCCGACTGCGCATGCCCATGGCCACAAGAAAAATGGCCGCTTACATAGTAAGTAAGCAGCCATTTTCTTGTGGCCTGTGGGCATGCGCAGTCGGCTCTGCCCGAGGCCTACAAGTTTGACCGCCTTTGCCGGATGAAGATGCGTGAAGAGGATGTTCCTGAAGAAGATGGAGGCGTCTCTGGAGAGTTCTCTTGCAGCATTGGGGACGCCCCCAGTGCTGTGAGAGAACTCATTTGCATACCGATGAAAACTGGGATTTCTACGGAACGGCGACGCGGAGAAGACAACTAAAGGTAGGAGAAGAATGGCCTTTCTTAAAGGGGCTCTATCAGCAAAATTATGCTGTAAGAGCCCCACATATGCGTGAATAGCCTTTAAAAAGGCTATTCAGACACCACAAATGTTATTTTAAACCTCCACCCGTTTTAAAATAAAACCATAAAGACACATTTGTAAATCATATCTTATCGTACACGGTGGGCGGTCCTCCAAGGTCTGACGTCATCTTGCTGTCCCGCCTTCCTCTTCTTTCTTCTTCCAGCGACGTCCTCCTGTCCTGGCTCTTCCCCGCCTTCATCTTCTGTTCTTCCGGCGGGTTGATTTCAAATCCCGCACGTGCACAGTATCACTCCCTCTGGAACGCTACTGCGCACGCATCGGCGCCATTTTTGTTGTAGTTCTAAGTACCCATTCTTCATTCCGGAAGAAAAGAAGATGAAGGCGGGGAAGAGCGAGGACAGGAGGGAGTCGCTGGAAGAAGAAAGAAGAGGAAGGCGTGACAGCAAGATGACGTCGGACCGCCCATCGTGCACGATATGTATGATTTACAAATATGTTTTTATGGTTTTATTTCAAAATGGGGGGAGGTTTAAAATAACATTTGCTGTGCCTGAATAGCCTTTTTAAAGGCTATTCACGCATATGTGGGGCTCTATCAGCATGATTTTGCTGATAGAGCCCCTTTAAGGCTATTCCTACTTGGTAGACAGAAAAAATTGTGTTTTAATGATAGGATCACTTTAACCCCTTAACAACCAAGGACGTACTATTACGTTCTTGGTCACGTGGGGATGTATGGAGAAGACTCAGGAGCAGAGCTCTCTCCATATATATCGAATGCAGGCTGCAATTGGATCCCAACACTGATCACAGCTGTTAACACTTTAGATGTTGCGGTTAAACACAACCAGAACATCTAAAGGAAGCAGGTGCCAGGGCACCACCATCTTTGTCCAATCGCAGCCATCCAGAATGTCATCGATTGCTATGACAGCTGGGAGCCTATTGAAGGCTCCCAGCCTTGTCATTACATTAGCTCTATTACACGCTGCAATAGGCAGCGTGTAATAAAAGTGAATTAATTTTACTATTCACTGCAATAGATAAAATAGTACGAGCGATCAGAACCCCTTGGTTCAAGGTCCCTAGGGGGTCTGAACACAAAAGTTTAAGAAAGGGGGGGGGGGAGTTTTTTTTTAAAAAAAAATGCAAAAAACCTAAAAGTTTAAATTCCCCCTCTTCCCTTTCCCTAGATCACATAAATAAAAAACAAAAATAAACAAAAAATAAAAAAAACAAAAGTACACATAAACACTTTAGGTATCCCTGTGCTCTAAATCTAAAATATTTATCGTATGCGATGAACAGCGTAGTGGGGGAAAAAAATCAAACTAGATAAATGGCAATATTTTTTTTTCAAAATTTTGGCTTCTAGAAAAAAAAATAAATAATGAAAAGTGATCAAAGCATCAGAGCTTTCTCCAAATGGTATCAAATAAAAATGTCATCTTGTCCCGCATAAAATGACGCCTTACCCAGCTCCATACTTATACATAGTAAAAAGCTGCAGGTGACACAATATGGCGACACAAAAAAGTTTTTCATTTTGTAAAGGTATCAAAACATTACAAATACTATATAAATTTGGTATTGCCGTGATCGTACTGACCCACTGAAAACAGGTAACATGTGAACACCATAAAAGTTAAACCCATATGAAATTGGCAAAAATATATTTTTTTGCCATTTCCACCTCATTCTGAATTTTTTTCCAGCTTCTCATTATATTGTACAGGATATTGAATGGCGCTATTACAAAGTACAATTTGTCCTGCAAACAATAAGCCATGATGTGACTCTGGGGATCGAAAAAAAAGTATGTCTCTTAGGCTGGGTTCACACAGGGTTTTTTGGACCGGATTTTGCCGCAGGAATCCGCCTCAGAATCTGGTCCAAAAACCGCCTCCCTTGGCTTGCGTGACTGTCGCGGCATTCCACTCCGTATTAGGCCCAAATGAATGGGCCTACTCGGGAAGGAGTGTCGCGCTGCAGACGTCTGGAATCGGTGGCAAGAAAGGACAGCTCGCTTCTTTATTCTGTGAGCAGGAAGAAGCCGCTCGCAAAAAAGGAAGTGAATGGCTCCCCTTGAAGTCAATAGGAGGCGGTATTTTGAGCAGGATTCCGCGTCAAAATCTGGACCAAAAAAACCCTGTGAGAACCCAGCCTTAGAAGGTATAGAGGAAAAAATAGATATGTAAAAAACAGACTTTAAGGGGCTAATCTCAGTCTGCCATTACTATTATATAACAACCATATATACCTATGTTTTACAGAGTGGATAATAGATTTGGGGTATTTCTTTTTTTTTTCATACAGATACATCCTTTAATGTCATTGCACAGCTATAAGCGGCAGTCAATAAAAGACAGGCAGCCATGTTGTATGTAAATGAGATCATCTGTCACGCAAACTGGTTGTAAATGAGCCCACAGCTCCTACAGATAAGTACACAGCAGTGTTTCCCTCCTCTCCAGGCTGTCAGGGCTCAACAGCTGTTCAAACACAGAACACATCAAATAGGAGACTCCATAGAAGTAGCATTACTTTGCCTGCTAATATATGCACAGTATTGAATTGCATATAGCACATTTCTCTAATACAGTCATTTGTTGGAATCTGGAATCTCTTCCGTTATAGGCTAAAGCAATTCGGAGCTGAAGGGTAGGTACCTGCTGCCCTTACATGATGGATTATTGGTAGGAAATACTCTGGGGGGCAGAAGGTGACATAAAGCAACATATTTGTTATAGGGTTTAAATGAAGTGACTTCCTATGGCGTCTCAGGTCTATAACCAAAGACAACCTACTAGGTGTATAAGGAAATTGCTGTCACTTTGCCTCTGTGAGGGGATTCATCGGTCCTTACCGCCACAGGGCCACTATGCTATAGGCAGCAATACCAAGCACCATGTTTTACAGCCATACTACAACATTGAGTTGAGGCACACAATACTTTCCATGACCCTTGACAAAATGTATGTAAATGGAACCAGAGCTCCGAGGTACGTATAGCATTTATAGGACCAGTCCTTTCAGTCCACACCCAGAGCATGCCTGCAATTTGTAGACTCAAACTGGACTTGTATCTGCTTCAATCTCTAGGCTCTAAGGCTATGGCTGCCCACGACTTTGGTGGTGTCTCCCTTCATGTGACTGAATATTGCCGCATGGCCCTGCAACTCCTTCACCAATGTAAGTAAATGGAGTCACAACCCCAAGCACCAGTGAATTTTTCTGCGATAAAAGGTTGCAGTAGGATTACCCTTGGGATCATAGTGTGACTCCATTAACTTATAATGGTGAAGGAGATGCAGAGTGACATCACGATCTTTGGTCACACAATGGGAGTCAAAGTCACTGTATAGTCCTGGCCTAATGGAAAATAGGAATGAGCAACAGAAATTATTTCTCATCTAAAGTTTACCCAATATTTCAGGTCTCATGCACAAGATAGCGTTGTATGCCAGAATCCTGTACATCCCCCTCATGGTGTCCCTAAAGCCAGGGCTGTTTTAACACATTGGTGGGCCTAGGGTAAAGGTTTCATAAGTGTTATCTGATAGAACGTTTCCATCCACCGGTCAGAAGTGATTTTATACATTTATTGTAATAATCATTGTTGCTATTATTTCTGCATGTAATGGATATCGCTCGAGAGGTGGTCGGCATATTTTTCTCTATAAAGACCAGGTATGGACAGGATAGGGACAGGGAAAAAATTTACACTTTATTGCTGACTGTGTATGTGTTGTGTAAGTGTTTGGTGCAACTCTTTTGGCGCTGCGACCTGGATGATGGTAAATGTTTGTGTCACAGCTCCAATAACTTCCTGGTTATGTTCAGAGGAGTATTACATAATGTAAACCTGTGATTAGGCTCAGAGGGGTATTACATTATCCCTCTATGTGACAATCATAGTATAGTAAGCTCTCTGATACATAGAAGAGGGGATAACATTGACAGGAATCCGTACTACCCCTCCCCCCCGGGGTCACATACAGGTTATGCACAGACAATGATGATTTCTCATCGCCTCTGCAGCTCTGCTCCTTCCCCTCCTTTAGGCAGCTCTATCTCAGGTTCCATTAGGGCTATGAAAATTCGGAGCAATTCGCTGTTAAAAACTATTTCAATGCCGAACATCATTGTCATCAGCAAATCACTTCAGATCTATAAGGACTATCACGATGATCTTTAAAATGAATCCAAGGTCATCTTCATTCGTCCAGTTTAATGTGCCTCTCCTACCACACAAAAAAAAACAACAAACCACTAATACTCACCTCTCCTTTGCCACCTCCATCCAGTGTCTTCAGGGAAATACAGGAGTGATGGAAGTGATGTCATCACGTCACACCTGCAGCTCCTGGGGAAGAGGGTGGGATAATGGTGAAGCAGGGAGCGGACAGCTGGTAGATCTGGCATTAAAGGGGTTGTACAGGACTAGAATCTAGAAATCTCTCTTTCTTTATAAAAGAGTGCCACACCTGCATAATGATTGTGACTGGTATTGCATCTCAACTGAGCTGCAATACCACCCGAGGACAAGTGTGGTAGTGTTTATGGAAACAAGCACGCGGACCTCATTATACTCTATGGTTGCTATATCTAGTTTAGCCCTAGCTATATTTTGGATAACGCTAGTTGTGTGAATTACGCGTCTACGCACTAGCTCGGTGACCACGTTACGTCAGCGCCTTGCTCTTTGGTAATGACTCTGTACATGACCGCTGATCCTGTTACACTGGATCTCTGCACTCTGTGTTGGCACATGGTTTTATATGTGTACCTATTATTGTTGTGGTTATAATTGTTCAACCTGATTAACATGGCGTACATTTATATTCATGAATGTGGTAGATGGAGACACATTGGTTAATTTATTTATTTAAGCTTTGTAATGGTTGGTCACTTGGCATTTAAATAGCAGTAAGGAGAATGGGAACAAACACACGGCATAAGGGCTCCTGTGCGGGTCGATACATGGTGGGTTATTTGTCACTGCTAATAAAAAGAAAATTCCATCTTTTATGATGAATGTGGGTGGAATGGATTATTTCCTATAGCTAGAGTAAAACATAACATTGTACACATAGGCAGTTTCGCATTGCAGATGCGATGACGGCGCTTGGCTCCTGTGCACACATGTGAGGCGGGCGGTGTTCCTTCAAACAACATGTGTAATAATGTTTTCGCATAGGTAATTGACCTTTGAACCACTTTCCTTATTGGCACCTGAGCTATACTGGTAGATTTATTACTAAGACAGTTTATAGAGTTGTCATCACTTGTGTTACTAATTATGTATGACTTGAGTAGCGCATGTACTTGTCACTTTATAACTAATGAATTTTAATATATGAATTTGATAAATTGTCGGTTAATTGATGCGATTTTGAACTCGTATGGCCATATCCCATGCTGTACTATAAAGATGTGGGTTTTGCATTGCTTGTCACTAGGTTCACACTAGCATTCGGCTTTCCATTCCTTGGGAAGAACAGAAACCAAATCCGCTTAAGATTAAGGGTGCCTTCACACGGAGTTACGCTCAATGCTTTTTGTCCATTTTACACATGTAAAAATACACGTGTAAAATGTAGTAAGCCATTGAGTTCAATGCCTTTTTTTTTTTTTAACGCGCGTCTTTTTGCACGTGCAAAAAGACATGCGTTATACGAAAAAAAAACATTGAACACAATGGCTTACTACATTTTATACGTGTATTTTCACACAAATAAATGTAGCAAAATGCGCGGAGCGTAACTGTGTGAAGGCACCCTAAGGCCCCACGGGACGTCCCGCAGCAAAAAAGTGCTGCAGGAAAAACCGCGGTGGCAATGCATTGCGGTTCTTCCGAAGACTTTCTGTTACAATTATACCTATGACATGCTGCGATTTACAAAAACGCACTGGTTATGGAAGTCGCGGCATGTTCGCACTGCAGTTTTTACCGCAAAGTGGGCATGGGATTTGCTAGAATTTCATCCTCATTGCCCTTAGGGAGCCTTCACACGGAGTTTACGCTCCGCTCATTCTGAACGTAGACTCGTTCAGAATAAGCGGTGTTAAAACAGATCCTATTGATTTCTATGGGTGCCGGCATGTGTGCTTATCACATTGAAATCAGTGGGAGGCTTTTTTACCTATTGCTTTCAACGTGATACGCGCGTATGCCGGCACCCATAGAAATCAATAGGATCTGTTTTAACGCCGCTCATTCTGAACGAGTTTACGTTCAGAATGAGCAGAGCGTATACTCCGTGTGAAGGCTCCCTTACTGTAAAACGCCATGATTTTTGCCCACGGCAGAACGTTTCCGTACCAAGGGGCCCCTGCCAATGGCCCCACAGTGTGGAACAGCAGTGTTTTCTGTTGCAGATTCTGTTTTTTGAGCCAAAGCCAAGTGTGGATTGAGCAAAAGGTATACGTATAAGAGCTCCTTATATTTTTTCCATTCATTTTGTAGACATTCTTGGTTTTGGCTCAAATAATGCTACAAAATCTGTAACAAAAAAAGCTGCATTTCAACAATGTGAGGCCTCAGCCTAAAAAGCGCTTACCTGTGGACTCCATAGACTACAATGGGTCCGAAGGGTCTTGCAGGACTTTTCTATCTGCATTTTTACGGAGGAACGCAGGACGTTAATCCCCAACGGAGACCGAGTGCTAGTGTGAACCTAACCTGAGAAAGGATTGGGTTGAAGTGAAACATTGCGTCACACAGCTAAATAAGGCAATTTTTTTGCATTAATTTTGGAGTGCTGCCTCTTTTTTCTTTAATTTTATTCTTTGCCATCTTGCCACTGATTTAAAGGGACTCTATCAGCAAAATCATGCTGATAGAGCCCCACATATGCGTGAATAGCCTTTAAAAATGCTATTCAGGCACCGTAAATGTCATATTAAACTACCCTCCCGTTTTAAAATAAAACCCTAAAAAAGAATGTGATCTACTTACGCATTGTGCACGCTGGGCGGGCATTCAGTGTGCGCCGTTTTCTTCATCCACGCCTCTTCTTCCTCCAATGTCCTCGTGTCCTGTCCTCCTCCAGCGCTCGCGAACTGACACTGATAAAAAAAATGGCCTGGGCGCCTGCGCAGTAGCCGTAGTAGAAGCCGCATGCTACTGCGCAAGCGCCCAGGCCTTTTTTTTATATCAGTGTCAGTTCGCGAGCGCCGGAGGACGGGACCGGAGGAAGAGGAGGCATGGATGAAGAAGACGGCGCACCCTGAATGCCCGCCCAGCGTGCAGGATGCGTCAGTAGATCACATTCTTTTTTAGGGTTTTATTTTAAAACTGGGGGGGGGTTTAATATAACATTTACTGTGCCTGAATAGCCTTTTTAAAGGCTATTCACTCATATGTGGGCTCTATCAGCATGATTTTGCTGATAGAGCCCCTTTAAGGCTTGCACCCATTGTACACATTTACATAGTGCTACTCTCTTTTTGGTACTAGATAGATAAGTAGATCGATAGGTAGATACAGTAGATAGATAGATAGATAGACAGACAGACAGACAGACAGATAGACAGACCTGACCTGTGATAGAATATGTATAAGCACTATAGGACAATCTACACACTATCATGAGATTCACACAAACAAGACGACAAGTTTGATTTTACTTTAAGTTTATTATGTAAGAATGTGGAAGAACAGCAAAATAAGACGACCTTCATTGACACATGCAATGCAAAAAAAATAAAATGAGCTTTGATCATGTGTTTATAGTCTACTACAAATTAAATAGTGTAAGCGTCCCAGTTCACAGACATTATTGCTATTGTATTGAAGAGCAACATTCTCTTCCAAGACCGCATAACCATTAGCCTATTTAATAAGTAATGAACTGTGCCAAAATAAAAAAAAGTAAAAGTATATTCTTCATGCCGTTCTACTAAAACTGCAACCAATTTACAGTATCCCAGTATTGAAACACAACCAAAATAAACAAGGCACAAAAAACACTGCCTGGAATTTATGTAGACTTTGCCCGAAGAATGCATTCAAATGGTCCACCCCACCCCCAACCCCATAACAAATGTCCTTGCACTAAATTTTTTACATACAGATACATTAGTAATTCACAGTGCTGATGCAGTTGTAAGCTCTAACCACTAGGTGGGGCTATTCTGTGATGTGAAGTACCTGCATTGGGTTTAATGACTAGGTTCCAGTGCCTTAATAACTAGGGTGTAGTGCACATAGCCCCAGGCCACAAAGTGTCTAACCTAAGTGATATATTCCTTCTAACATTGAGAACAATGTAGAAATGTTAAAAAATCTGAGTGTTAAAAAAAAGGTCTAGATGTAGTTTCACTAATAACTTTATACTCGTTTCACAAACAACATTTTATAAGGGGTGACTTACAAAAAAGAAACGCTGTCCCGGATTAGAAAAACGGTTACTGTCCAAAACAGCGCAACACCTGTCCATAGGGTTGGGGCTGTCCCGGTGAACAGGTGCAGGCTGTTTTTGGAAGACTAAGGCCACACATTGCAGAAACACAGAAAAAAACGCTGCAAAGAAAACAAACAAAAACAACTAATGTCAAAAAAATCTGCATTTCTGCAATGTGTAGCTTTAGTTCATATAGGGAAATTTAGGGCTTTCTGAAAACGAACCATCTAAAGAACTAACCTCAATAATGCAAATCTTTCAGCTTAGAAAAATCAGAGGTATAAAATAATCTAACAGTATCATTGTAAAGTCTACCTATAGAGGTACAAAGGCCATAACACTGCATTATGTCAAATAGAACAACTGCCATCAATACATCAAAAACACACAGGTCACAGTGTAGGGAGGAAGGCTTGCAAACAAAATCATTTTAAAGGGGTTCTCCAAGATGAAGAAATAGTATGAGGCCTTATTCACGCAAACATGATGGTCACACAGAGCCTATCTATTCACGTTCCCATTTTCTAACATGTGTCTGCCAAAAAATAGGACATATCCCATCTTTGCTTGTTTCACAGATCCCTGAGTAACCTCAAGTTTATTAGGGATCTGTGAAAATGATGAAAAAACAGATTTTTTTCATGGCAATTTACATCATAGATATCTGAATATAGCCTATGGGTATGTTCACATGGTGTCTCTTGACAAACTCTATACTACGGCTAGCCGTACACTTTAGATTTTGGAGGGCCACCATGCAGCCGTCCAATGGACGATAGGATTGTCCATTGGACAAAACCATCATCAACAAGTGACCTACCCAATTCGTGCTGCGAGACTACACAAGATGGCTGATGGTCGCCAAGCAATAGAACTTTCGGCCTTTGGTCAGCATGGCTGATCTCTTTTTGGTAGACTTGGTCGACCAGCTGCAAACATCTACACATAGATCACTGGCCATTCAGAGGTCAAAATCGGCCATTGTATCCGCTGAAAATCTAAGGTGTATGGTGGTTAAAAAAAAAACTAAACAATTGTCCTGCCCAAGAAAAACAGCAATGAAACCACAGCAGGTCGCCAGACATTGACTGGGGTTACACAGCAAATAGATCTGTGACAGCTCAAAACTGCAACCTCAGCAGAAATCTGGGGGTTAAGCTTTGAGTTTGTGCTATGGGCTCCACACCAAAAATACACGTGAGATTTCCAATGTGCATTTTATGCCATGTGAACATACCCTATGGGGTTAGCTTAGGGTCTAAGAGAGAAACCATCTCTATTGCCCATAGCAACCAATCACAGGGCAGCTGTAACTTCTTATAGTGCACATGAAAAATGAAAGCTGCAATGTGATTGGTTGCTATTGGCAAAGTATTTCTTTTAAAAGGTTTTCATAAATCTATTTGTAAGTGCCACATCCTTCATGGTGACATCGCTAAAGACTATAAGGAAAGGGGTAGTGATGCAGTGTCTGCCTAAACGTATCGCTTAGAAAGCCACGCACGTGCCATGGCTCTAGAGGACAAGTTATAGGAGCTATATAAAAGTTCTCCGAGTAAAGATGAGCAAATAGGTTCACCGTTTCACTGGTCCATAGATTAAAGCAGGAGAATCATTTGTAAAATATTCTCTGAAATTCACCAATAATGAACCTCAAACCTGTTGAACCTACTTGTCAAATGCCCCTCATGGCTACTGACTAAATATTTCCTCATACCTAGGTGAGAGTAGCAAAGTTTAAGAGGGGCAAAAACAAAGCTGCTTTTTTTTATTGCCGAATCAGCACCTCTCCATATACTGTGTCCTCCCCATTGAAGTAGCAATGGCTGGAACACAATACATGACACAGTGCTAGATAGGAGTGGTACTATCGGAGATAAAGTCAGCGCAGCTCATTTTAGGGGAGTCTGTCACCAGAACCCAGCCATGCAGAAAGATCAGATCAGAAAAAGTCAGGTGACCCTAACCTAACAGTGCTTTCCTCCTTGTCATTGCCACATATCTTTTCAGTCAATACTCAAATGAGCTATTTGGAGTAACAAGGGCCCCAAAGAGGTAAAAGCAACACCTTCATTGCTTTAAAGAGCTCATTTGCATATACATAAAAAAGTAATATCACAAGTAGAAAACACTGTTTGATTCAGGTGACCCTACCCTATATACCCATGGGCTGGTTCTGGTGACAGACTCCCTTTAATCTTAGGCTAGGATCACACGACCATACCATGTTACAGACGCTGGTCACAGATCTACTGACCCGAAGTAGCAACATCATAGACTTCTACAATGTAATCAATTCTGGTCATTAGCCCTGCGATCAGTACTGGAGATTCAAGCTTTAGGCTCGCCATACACATTAGACCTACCACAAACGCCCGATGGTATCATCAGTGGTCCGGCTGTACAAAGTCTAATGTGTATGACGGACTTCAGAAGATCTCGGAGACTGGGGCTACATACTTTCCTTTAGAAGAATACAAGCCCACGTCCAATTCTTCATCCTTCATATCTGGCAATGAAACAGAAGAGGGTTCACAAAATTGTACTCAATGCGTTCATTTCAATAAACTTTATTTGTTACTCCTCAGAAGACATTTTGAACAACCGCCAGTAACTGCCCTATATCCAAAACCCATCTGAAAACGGTTTCTCAAGACTTTATCCTACATGTCATGGAGTCGAAGCACCTGAACGCAGCAACTAACCGTCGCCCTACCCCAGATATTGAAGCAGTGAACGTCTGCCATAATCTGGCTGCCTACTATATCTTATCTAGGTATTCCTCCGTACTATAGAATACTATGAAGGCAATTTGTTTTGCATTCTTCAGTACAAAGTCACAAAAGTCATGTATTTTATTCTCCAAACTTGCAAAAGAAAAGACACAGCGGCTACAACAACACTCATTTACCTCCGAAAATGGAGAAAAACAAATCCTGAAAATGAAAAGTATTCTCTGGAGCAAAAGTGAATCATATTGTACTTCTAGAAAAACATCACCAACACAATATGTCATTCTTCAAAAAGAAGAACATATTTTGGCTCATTCTGAGTTTCACACAAAGTAATGTATTGCAAATAAAAATATACAGTATAAAAAAACTGAAAATAAATTAGCAACCTAAAAACACATCACACACACAAAAGAAGTTATTCTTGGCATCGGCTCCCTGACATTTAACACAGTTGGCACAGATAGTTTGACAACCTGTATGAATGTTATGATATGTAGCTTTTATGATATATTATACAATAGAGATGCCATAGAATAAATCATACAACGACAAATGATAGCGGGAATAACTGTACATTCTGCCCCACTGGTGGCCAAGGCTGCGTCCGATAAACCCATCACAGGTCCCTTTTCTCTTAGCTGCAGAGACAACAATTCGGCAATGAACCCGCCATAGCAGACTTGTCTAGAAGGCCTTAAGCTCACAAACCATTATAACAGTTTACAGTCATAGCTGGCCATTAGTTAGAAACATGTCCTTCATATTACATAAAGCTCAAACATATTTTAAAATTCTAATATTTACATGTTCCTTTTCATGCAAATGAAGACAAGTTGGTATTAAAAAATAATAATAATAATTATAATAATAATAGTACAGTTATACAATAAAGACATGCAAAGGTGTAAAACAGGAGTCATTAAAAACGTTGGAATAACTTTACATCAATTCATGTGTGTATACATAATTGTATCTACACATATATACACACAAATATAACCAATGTATTTACACAACTCAAAATGGTATATACAGAAACATGTACACCCGTGGAATACAAAAATTAAAAAATAAAAAAAATTAAAAAAATGCCTAAAAAGAAAAAAAAAAAAGAAAAAAAACACAACCAAATGTAACTCAAAAAGCAGTAGATTGGTGCAAATATAAGAACGATAAAGAATTGTGTTCTTGAACTTTAAAAAAAAAAAATCTATCACTGCACAGTGGATTGAACGGTGAAAATGTAGAGCATTTGGTGAGACAAGGCTTTTAATATGAGCAGTCTTCTGCTGTAAACATTGATATAGCAGCTGCTGGCTTCAGATGTATGTATGGTCACACATTCAGATAACTGGAATTAGATATCAGTCACTAGTATTCCATTAGAGGTGGTCCAATCCTTCCATCCCGACAGTGTCCCGCTGCTCCAGTAGGCATCACGTTGACATTGAGCCCCCCCTACCCTTCCATTAATAGTCTTTCACTGGAGCCAGCTCGGGCACTAGATTAACTGTGATGTTTTTATACAACTTGTCTATGATGATATTTGGAGCGTATATCAAATTATTTAATCCATCAAGGTACTGACGTTCTTTAGAATATCGCAGCAATTTGTACCTGTTGGGTGGGAACAAGGATTATTATATTAACATTAATGGGAAATAATGTAAACTACATGTAAATAGTACATCCTGTTAGAAATGCATAGAAATCCCTATTGGCATACATCTATACTGTACTTTATAGAGTTCCAAATTCTATGTATAGACAGTATTAAACTGTCATATTCTGGCTACCAGGGTGTTTGGGAGCACAATGTATACAATATTCTCTCCAGTTAAAGAGGACCTTTCATGTCCTTCTGCACATGCGGTTTTATATACTGCTACAAAGCAGACAGTGGGCTGAATTAGGCGCATTGTCAGCTTACCCATTATGTGGCCCGTCATAGGGGGCGTTCCTTACCGCCTAGCAATGGCGCTGAGCTGTGAGCAACACCCCCAGAACAAGTTTATGGATGAGTACTGTCAGGAGGAGCTCTCCTCACAGCCCAGCTAGACTGTCAGGAACGCCCCTCTAACAGTGGGTAGAGACCAGTGTCAGCACCGATATCTCCAGCCCAGGAACATATAACTGGAAAGCAGACAGTGCGCTGAATTCAGCACACTGACGGCTTTCTAGCGGTATATAAAACAACATGTGCCTAAGGACATGAAAGGTCCTCTTTAATAAACCATGAGCCCTTTAACTCCCTCTAGTGGTAGCTGGAGGAATCCTGAATTTTATCCTTTAAAGTGGCACTCTATCTTTTTTTATTGCCCTCTTCGTTTTTACATAGGTGGTTCAGTAGGGTGTGCTGAGGATTTATTCCGCAGATATAGCACTGCCCCAACGCACCTCACATTTTTTTCAGTTACCCAGAACTCAGATTCTAAATTCCTCTATGGAACAAAAAAGGAGGTTCTCATAATGATGCACTGAGCATCTAAGCCCCAAGGGTTCACCAAACAACAAGGTCAAGTGGGACAGAGCCAGGCACTATATCTGCTGGAGAAGGCAACAATTAACTTTAACCTCACACAAAAAAAACTATTAAACCACCTATGTAGAAATGACCGAGATGGACTGCTCATTTAACTCTTTCACTGCTTATTTAACTCTTTCACTGCTTATTTTACTCTTTCACTTTCATCTGTTTAAAAAAACAAAACTGTGTTCCAATAAATATAACTATAGAGGAAAATAGTGTAGAAAATGGACCTATGAAATAAACTGTATTCAGGGTTGGACAATTATTACCTTTAAGGGTACTTACCGGCCTAAGAACTGTACCTCTCCTCTATGATGATGAGGAATTGACTTGTATTTCCCAAGGTCTCCTTCTGGTCTAGAGACATTGAAGCCAGCGTAATGCACCCTAAAATCACGAATAAAACCATATAAGCACACAATACAACCATATAAAATGTATTGATCAGTCAATATATCAAAATCACTATTTTACAAGTCATGAATTTAGCGACAGGGGTATCCCCATGATCTGCATTCATGACTGCTAGAAGCTAATGACTGTATAGGGAAGGGGGGAAGCTTATCTCCAGCGCCTATGGGGGTTAGCATGTGGCACTATTCACCTTTGTAGGCTATGATACAATTAAATGTAGTTACTATTCTATCTAACATTTACTTACATGCAGGAATAATCCAATTATAGAACAGTATTCCAACTCCCTATGGCTTTCTGCTAACCAGACATAGGTCGCTATAATCTGTACCTATTTTTAGTACAACCCCAGGGGAATTTTAATTTCCCCATAGGCGACCTGGAGATAAGCAACCAAAAATATACATTAGAATACTAAGGCTGATGCAATGGGGTTGCCCAAGTATATCATATTAACTGTTTGGTAGCCTTAGCACTTCTGCAAATTGCTGTGATGCATCCACATTTTCTGGACTAATTTCTAATTCTGTCCACAAATGACCCAACCTTACAACATCATAGGGATCTATGGTATTGTAAGACACGTGGTCAGAACAGGATTCCATGGTTAGGAAATCCGGACGCATTATGGCGGTTTGCAGGAATTCATCTTTGCGGTGAAGCTCAGCCAGGGAAATGCACCTTCAGCAGTTCTCTAATATACTACTACTAAAAATAAAGCCACTTCCTAATACAATAAAATACAGCAAGCGCTTTTTTTGGAGAAGTTCACTGACAAAACACAGACTGTTATAATGCAATAGTGTGGACCGAAAGTATTTCCCAATGCTATTTTTTCAATGACTCAAGCTTGCAAAGGAAGATACTGCAGGATCTTTAATAAACTACAAGACGTCACAAGTTCAATAATAACAGTGTACGCCTGCCAAAATTCTACATGATAATGGGAGATCTGTTTATATGATGATAGGAGAACTGTATAAGGCCTCTGTCCCTTCAATAACATATTGTATGAATAACCTTCACGTCTTGTCCTTGGGGCAGTGTACTCACCTGTGCCATAAATCATCATCTTCACCTCCCCAGCCCCAGAACGCATTTGGAAATCCATTGATCTTCCGAAATTGTTCCACAGTCAAACCACTCACCCCACCAAAGAACTCATTATATGGTAGACTGGAAGACATAAGAAGATCAGCCTGGTTACTGGGTGGCAACACAAAACACCCATGTTCATCTTGTCTATATATAGTAAGGCTCTAATTATACCAACTATGCCAGCTAATAGACTCTTTATCAAATAATAGCATCTTACCATCGCTTGATACGGAAGGCTCGTAAGGGGACAAAAGATAGACCAATATCAATATGCAGTTATGACTGGTGTGTGGAAATCTGTGGGAAGGGTGCACACATGCAGGCTACACCTATGCACATTCTCTAGTCTGTTGTAATACGGACACAGGGCCAAGGAGGGCATTAAAATAGAACTTCTACAAAACCCTTTATCCGCTAACCAGGATGTAAATTGTAGCGCAGCTAATCTTCTTACTGGTGGCTGTAATTGTGAGTTATTTCTTCACTTCTGGTCCTCGGCTGAGTCATGTGACCAGCAATTAGATTCTCCAACTGACAGAGAATCTTAAGTGTAGACAAAATGTCTGTTCCTCAATGCCAATATCAGAAATAAATCAAAAACTGATTTCCTGTCCACACATAAGATTCTGGGTCAGTTGGAGAATCCGATTCCTGGTCCTCAGCTGTGTCATGTGACCAGAAAACGCACAAATACAGCCACTAGTACGAAAATGACCTTCACTGCAGTTTACATCATGTACCTCTATATCAGGCCAGAGAAGGTTTTTATATACCGTAAGTGCTACTGGTGTTGTCCAGGTCTGAAAAAAATGTAGTAGACACGAACAACACCTGAAGGTACTACAAAAATATACACGTTCTCATAAGAGCTGACACCAGACTGCTTGAGATGAAGTCTTCATGAACATCAGTTTATAGATGTCTAGAAGTGACATATCTAGTAAATAATATCTTATCATTACAAAGTCACCATGTACGGTATGTGTACGTGCTTTACCGGCTATGGTTTCTAGGCTGTACATTATTTATAGGATACATTGTCGGTGTGCTTTTTACCTTCAATACATTCACATACATTAAAGCTTGTCATGTGAAAGCAGTTTGAGCTTTTATCACAGCTTCTTACCTTCCTGAAAATGCTAAACACTCCCGAGGGTATAAAAGGACCGCTTCGCAACGCCTCTAATCTCTCCATGAGGCGGAAAGTTAATTCTTTATTTGCTGCTCATTATGAAGAGTGTAACAGTGGGGTGAAAATCCCTGCCCCTATGGCCACCACGTCATCTCACATCTATGGTAACCTCCAGAAGCATTTATTTAATATGTAACTCATTGTCTGAGAGCTTATGAATAGAGTATTTGTTATCATGTGCACATACTATGAAGAAAATGGGTCTGTAGAGGTCAATGCGCTGTACGGTGGCCATACATAAAATGGATGACAGCTATCCCTCTCCATGTCCTTCATATACGCACACACCTGGTGTAGCCTAATGTACGTGTATTCAATGGAGGCAGCGGTGTAAGTCACTACCACACATCTCTGGGTTTGTCTATTCTTAGGGAGAACAAGTATTAGGTGTTGATATTCAATGTACCTGATCCTTTTTCCCACCCCGACATTATCCGCCACCCCCACATTAAATAGTTGGCCAATCCTGCTGAAATCAGAGGTTTATCAGCCATATATAGTGACTATTAAAATAGTAATAGAGACTACGTATATCACATTTAATGTAACATTTAGTTAAAAAAATTCTTATATATGATAGAAGCGCAAGCAAGAGGGTAGATTATGGGTCAGCAGCAAACCAAGCAAATTTGGAAAGATTTTATATTTCCAACATAAAAGCATATATCAAGGTATAGCCCTTTGTGGACCTAAGGTCACATCCACAGCCTTGTGTAGGTGGAAATGAAATATTGCATACATTTTGCCACCTATAACAAGGTCACTTGCAGTCTATGACGAACCATCTTAGCAGCAACCTCTCTGCTTTAAACCGTGCTGCCTAGTAAAATTCCAGATCTTTGGCCCTTGGGGTATAAATTATACTTCCTGTCATTGGTGTCAACCATCAAAAAAGCAAACCTAATATTGCATTGTACATTGGATATTTCAGAAGCGAATGTAAGAGGAACCGTAGAGGAGTGTCAAGTTTTTCTTTCATAGCTACTCATGTTCCAGCGGTTCCCAGGCAGCGCCCCATGGTCCAGTGACTCGACAACATGCTCTTCACTTTACCAGCTGTCATCTTAATAACTCTCTTAGTATATTTGCCATCCACCTTTGTCTAACATTTTTGTGCGTTTCTGTTGTTTTGTTGGTTGTACTTCGGGCCACCCATAGGTGAAGCTACAAGTGATGCAAAGTCTTTGCTCTCACGACAAGGTCATGGTGCCATTGTATGAGCATAGCCAATAGCTAGAGACCAAATAGGCAACTGAGCAATTACTTCCTATTAGCTCGTGAGGTCTCTGATCCAAATATGGCATCATTTGCCTAGTAGGCTTGTATATAGTGTACATTATGCAAAGCATCTACTGTCCACTGTATGTTCATGTGTACACAGCTGTCCTATACGGCTTTTTACATAGAGAAAAGGACAGAGGAACAAAGGAGGAGGATATTTACCCTTTTGATCTAAACAGACATAAGGAAGAATGGATCTCCTGTACGTGATGTGGAAGAAACCTTAGATTTGTATATAAGTTGACATGGGGGGAGCAAATTAATAATACATTGTCTGAAAAGTAATGGCAGAACAGACAAGACAGACCGATTGTTGAAAGGCAGTCAAGTAGAACAGCAGAGTGAATGGGTGGTAATTAGGCTCTGTTCACATTATGTTATTAGCCCTACGTCTGGGGCACATGCCAAACCTATCCATAGGGCTCTGACAGAAAAATAGACAATGCTTATTCTTTGCAGAGGCATCCTGGGCAGACAGTGGTTGGAGATATACCTGAGCAAATGCTTGGGGATATCTCCAAAGGCTGAATCTTAATTTATGTGAAGTCTTTATAACAAATTCACAGTTGGGAAAGGAAACTACTTACATGTACATATATTTGTCAAGTTTTGTCGCAAAGTGACGCGGCATTTCCCCGCAGCCGTAATAATTTCTGTCGTTTTCAGGAATGTGATCCACATCATGGAAAATGACACAATCCCAGTTTCGATCCTTCATGGCTTCTTTAAACCCGACATTGAACAACATGGCTCGATTGAATGTCTGGGTGCCGGCCTAGAAACAAGCAAAAAGTTCTCAATGGGAAACATGTGCAAAGACGTTACAGGTTATCAAAAGAGTTTTTTCAGTTCACTCCATGTATTTTGGGCTAAAATTACTAGTTTTATAACAATTTACACGCACAGTGGAAATGTCGCAATTTTCAAAACTGTTGCGGTCTTGGAAATCGCAGCATGTCACTTATACCTAGATAAATGCCGGCAGTGTCCCTATAGGTATAATGGAAGCAGAAAGTCCACAGAGGTAACCTCTGGGCTTTCTGTGAAAAGCGCCGCAGGAAAAAAACCAGTGCATTTCCGTGGCGGTTTTTCCTGTGACCTGTGTGGCCATAGTCTTAGGGTAAAGTTCACATAGCAGATAATTAGAGCAATCTACAGTGGACATACGCCTCAGATTTCTCTTTACATTCCACCCGTTTTCCTGATGCAAAGTCTCATGCTGAGGTTTCTGCGGCAAGATCGAATACAATGGGAGGCAGAATTTGCTGCTGATTTTTGGGTGGAATCCACCTTGAAATTAGTTGGTTTCCATTGTACGATCATGCCCCAAGGGAGATTTAAAACACAGCAATTCCCTTGCACCGCTGGAGTCCTGGGTTCGAATCCTGCCAGGAACAACATCTGCAAGGAGTTTGCATGGATTTCCTCCCATACTACAAAAAAACCCAAAAAAAAAACCATACTGATAGGAAAAAAAAAATGTACGTTGTAATTCCCTATATGGGTTTCAGAATCTACATAGAAAAAAGGGATTCTATCATTAGAATCCTGTTAAAAAAAAAAAAAAAAAACAACACACAAAACAGCAATTCTTTATGCCCTCAAACTATTAATATAAAAATTCCTCAAAGAACAGAAGGAGGGAGAGATCCTTATGCACAGAGAGACTCTGAAAGGACTAGACACAAATCCCCTCACCATATAAGAGCACATTAGACCTGCATGAAAGACATGAAAGAGGTTAAAAGATATTTATCTATTTGGCACATTCCTCTATGTTTTGCACTGCTGAATTCTAAGTTTGACAGCTCCTTGGAAGGTGCGGCTACATTTGGATTGGGACATTCTGTATTTGAAGTTTCCTTACATGTGGAATATATAATAAAATTCAGAATGAACACTATTGGATATATTCATTAGTAACTTTGCTGGAAATTGTTTCACCTGCAACTAAAAAAAAAAAAAAAAAAAAAAATTCTAAAATCACACTACTCCTTCTTAGAAGCATGTAGATGTAATATATAGCACAGCGATTCGTAAGCAGAAGTAAATACTAAAATAGATTCAACCAGTTCAACACTAAAAAGGACGGGAAGATTTTGTGCTAAGTCCTGCCACTGAACACCCCTGATATGCATATATGGCACCTGTCCAGAAGGCTTCCTTCTTTAGGGCAGCACAGACAGGGCTCAGATGTCACACTTCCCAGCATAAGTGACTCTTCCTGCTGTAGATCTAAAACAGGAAGAGGTATCTAGGCTGGTAATTCTGACATGTGAGACGTCTTTGGTGCTGTAATGAGCTGGGTCACGGAATCCTTCAGATGGAGAAATCAATGGAATGAAACACTTAGAACGTCAAAGCCTCGCTGGAAAGTTCTTCACAGTGACTGTGCAAATAGGGCATTGCCATGATAGGAAATGATCTGTCTGTAGTCCCCAGCACACGAGACAATCACAAGTAAATTATTTTTCTTTACCAGTCTTAAAATAATATGGACTAATAATATTAGTGGATATTTTAATTTTATACTAATAAAATTTTATTAGTTACTTGTGAAAGGTGTGTCTGGAGTGCTGGCAATCTGTATAGAGGTTCTATTCCCCCCCCCCATCCCTCTATCCCTCCCTTTGGGGTAAGAGGAGCATTCGACCTCCCCAATAAGATTATTTAGCTCTTCCCATTCAATGATTTTATAGATTATTTTTCTGTTTGAAAAGGAAACAATTTTATTTCATAGATCCCCTTTGGTAAAAACAGTAATAGAGCAACCTACAGAACAGGACATTTGTTGTGTATGTATGCGTCGGCCTGTGAGCTATCAGATTGCATCCCCTTACAGTGCTATGGAATACGATAGTCCTATATAATATAATGGCTTAAAGGGGTATTCCCATGTACATTATGTTTTAATTTGTAGATAATTAAAAGTTAAACATTTTTGCAAATATAAGTAATTAAACATTTTGCAGAGTTTTAAAGATTTTTTCTAAATATCTTGTGGTCACAGTCTTTTGTCTTGATCGGTTGCCAGTGGATATGACCATGAATGCAGGAACTTTCTAAGGTCAGAAAATCAGTCATGATGTCCTTATTGTGGCCAGGATATCTTCTGATACATGTAATGTCCCTGCCCGATAACCCAGCTACAATAAGAAAATCATAGCTGGGTTTATGATAAGTCCCAGACCATTGAAAGTTTCTGCATTAGTGGTTGTAACCATTGGCAGCTGATCAAGACAACAGACTGTCACCACTAAGAAAGTTAGAGACAATCTTTAAAACTTTGCAGAATTTTTAATTACTTATATTCGCAACAATGTTTAACTTTTAATTACGGTATCTACAAATATAGATGTGATTATATACATGGGAATACTCCTTTAAGCCAAATCTTGAAGTGCTGTCTTGAAGGAAGGTGATTAATACTATGACTAAGGCTGACCACGTCACGAAGGTTGCGAGGTACTTTCACAATTATTACTGGTAATGACACACCTACGGGTTGCTTTATTGCTCAGTTAAAGGGGTTGGCCACTTTCAGACCAATATTGACAAACAAATGTACAATAGAAAGATATACAATTTCCCAATATACTTTCTGTATCAATTCCTCGCGGTTTTCTAGATCTCTGCTCGCTGTCATTCATTCTGTTACTTCTAGAGGATGAAAGTCTGGCCATGGTCATGTGATTTACGGTCCATGGTCATGTGATGAGCACACAGGTGCACAGCTGATTACCAGGCAGATGTCTGATCATTGTGCTGTGACTGTAACAAGCGGCACCTGTGTGTACATCACATGACTATGGACTGTATATCACATGACCATGGTCAGAGTTTTATCCTCTAGAAGTAACAGAATGAATGACGGCAAACCGAAATCTAGAAAACCGTGAGGAATTGATACAGAAAGTATATTGGAAAATTGTATATCTTTTTATTGTACATTTGTTTGTCAATATTGGTCTGAAAGTGGCCGACCCCTTTAAGGATGAAAGTGCCCACAAGATTTTTTTTGTTCACAGGCCAAAATGTACGTCTAAGGACAACTTGCTTTAGTTTTCTGTATCTACAGCTAAAATCAGGCCTGGAGGCTGTAACGTCAGACTGGGAGCTATACACAAAGAACCTGTCTTTCAGAATAAACCAGTCTATAGTCAGTATTAGGAGTGGTCTTCTGGTAAGTATGTCACCTTTACAATATCATTTCCAGTACTGCACCTCAACTTCCTGCTGGGAATTTACGTAAATGACAAGCTAAAAATGTGAACGTCAATGTAAATACTGAGCTGATAGTGTTAACAGTGTGTGGAGATAAAGCAACACCAGAAAAAAGAGAAAATTCTAAAATATGCCTCCCTGTATAACTATGACGGACAGCTTGACCATAGTAGTTGGAAACACGCTGTCAACAACTCAAGAGATTAATAGCCTATTCTATCCAAACTGCAGGAAACTCAGCAGATGTCAGTGTTTTCAGCAATACGCATTCCAATAAAAATGTTCACGTCCCTGTGGACCCCCGTGCGGAGAAGGACCACTCCCATCATCACGCTTTAAGTCTCATACTGTCTGCCTATCAGTTATTATTTGGAATTAACATTATTAGAGGTTATTCTGAACTTTACAATACCAGGCACGATGCCGTCTATTGTGTAGGGGATGTGCTTGGTATTGCAGCTCAACCTCATCGAGTTGAATGGGACTGAGCTGCAAACAGGCCACATGATAAATGAAGATGAAGCCACTGGCATGTGATTGGAAAGTGCCACTCAACTACATAGATCAGATACTCATAACCTACCCTAAGGATAGCAATTCAGCATGTTATTCCTGGCAAACAAATGCCAATGCATGGATTTAGATTCTGTTCCGCCTTTTGTCTACATGTGTGACCAGATTTACTTCACACCAAGGCAATCAGAACAAAAGCTTAACCACATATATACTAATCCTAGTACAACACTGACCACAAATCCTAAAGCTCCTGATCAGTAATCCTTGCCTTGTTGAGTCCTTATTCACACTTGCCAAAAACTTTCTAACTAGAATGTTAAAGTGACTGACTCATTCTCTACAGTACATATCTGGCAATAAAAGTCGTCTTTTTCTCATTGGCAGTTTATGATTTTGTTCCCCGTAGTTGCTGACATATTTAACATGTTCTTAGCTCCGGATCGCCCGTAACCATAAAGCATGGCACACCTTATTTTTATATTCTACTATACAAAGTTGTTTTGGGATTGGATACAATTGGGGTAGCAAAGACAATTTTGTTTGAGACAGTTTTATAAAGCTAGCCCAATATTCCTCTACATCAGAGGTTCTCAAACTTATTTTGTCTATTTATTTTCTAGCACCCCCCCCCCCCCCAATTTTTTTACTTTACTACATCTTAAGAATCACAATCGCAGTCATTATGTTAATATTGGAGCTTACCGCCATCTATGGTACAGTTTGACAACTTTTGGACAGGAAATAGTTACTGTCTAGTCCCCTAGATGGCGTTACACGAGGAAACGCGCGTTAAGCGTAAAGGAGCGGTAAAGTTTGTGTTAAAAGCAAAAAACAATTTTAAAGGGGTAGTCTCATGAAGCTTGATCTGCCTTCTAAGCTGCCTAAAAATCTTCTTTCTTCCTGTTTGCTCGCGTCAATTAGCCCCGTCCCCAAATTAGCGTGTAGCTCCGCCCACCACATAGCATGATCCTATGGGATGACTGAAGGGCCTGTGATGTCATCAAAAGGTCCTGTAGACTTGGATTTACCTTGTACGGAGTTTCCTAAAGGACCTGGCTCCTCTGCCCACTAGCAGCCTGCTCTATATAATAAAGCTTTATCCTAGTGAACAGAGAGACCAGGTCCTTTAGCCCAGTAGGATTTAGACTGCTTTATATAAGAAAGCAGCACTTATTCCACAACCCCCCCCCTCTATCTCACAGCAGGGAGCTAGGTGATGTGTATGTGTGGTGCAGACACAGGCTGGCTCCGTACACTCAGCCCCCCCTCTCTCCCCCCACACAGCAGGGAGCTACGTCATGTGGCTCCCTCAGCAATGAGCAGGGAGCCAGGGGCTAGTGTCCATAATGAAGTGAATAAAGTAAGATAGTGGACAAACAAAGCAGTTTTGCTGAGACAGTGTATTTAGGAAAAGTCTTAAAGAGGACCTTTCACCACTTTTGGGCACATGCAGTGTTATATACTGCCAGAAAGCCAACAGTGCGCTGATTTCAGCGCACTGTCGGCTTTCCCGATCTGTGCCCGGTGTGAAGAGCTTACGGTGCCGGTACCGTAGTGCTCTATGGTCAGAAGGGCGTTTCTGACCATTAGCCAGAGATGTCCTTCTGCCTCGCGGCGCCAATCGCGCTGTGCTGTGGAGCGGGGAGGAACGCCCCCTCCCTCTGCTCACACAACTCGTCCACAGACGAGCATTATCAGGTGCGGGAGGGGGCGTTCCTCCCCGCTCCACAGCACAGCGCGATAGGCGCCACGAGGCAGAAGGACGTCTCTGGCTAATGGTCAGAAACGCCCTTCTGACCATAGAGCACTACGGTACCGGCACCGTAAGCTCTTTACACCGGGCACAGATCGGGAAAGCCGACAGTGCGCTGAAATCAGCGCACTGTCGGCTTTCTGGCAGTATATAACACTGCATGTGCCCAAAAGTGGTGAAAGGTCCTCTTTAAATCCACATTAACAAGCAGTATAAATAGAATCATTGTTATGATACCACCCCTTTAAATTAGCCATCGCCCCCCCCTAAACCGCTTCAACGCCCCCAATCTTCTCTGTGCCCTTTACTGCCCCCCTATAGGCCTCCAGCGCCCACAAGGTGGCGTTATCGCCCACTTTGAGAAAGACTGCTCTACATCTATAAGCTAGATGTCAGTGCAGAGTTCACAACAAATGAGAAAACTAATGGGGATAAGTAGTCACCTAAATATATTGAAACCCCTGAAACAGTACTATAAAGTTATATCTTATGTACATGTTTCTTGAAGATAACCAGCACTGTGTAATGTATAAGCACGCCTCCAGGATGTGATCCTAGGACCTCACACACAACCAATGTGAAGACAGCAGAACTTCACCATAGACTGGTTCATTCAGCTTCTATCCTGGAGGAATCCCAGGCCGAGCTGAATAAGCAGATGCATTTTGGAATCCTACCTGCACAATGCTTGCACACTAGGACAGAGGTATCTCCAGGTCATTTCACTTTCCGTACAAGACTTTTACAGGATACAAAAAGTATAACTAGCTTTGTATATATTCCAGTGCATAGATCTAAAATGTGAACTACGGGGTTAAAAAGCTCAGCAGAGAATGCGACCATTCGAGGAGCTTACCTGCTCAATGACATAGAAGGAGAACTCTAAGTGCTGCCTCTGGAGCATAGGGATTAGATGCCTGAAGAAGATCGGCAGGTGCTCATGGCGATTTCGGAATGGAATAAGGATTGCCACCTGCGACAAGTAAAAAGGTACAAGTGTAAGAAGGTTATTTGTGGATTTACTTCAAGTATATAACAGACTGCTATATGAATGAAACAAAAGACAAAAAAAAGGACTGTCCCTTACTACTGGTCTTACTTACTGGCCCTGTTACCTGCAGTACGGCGTATTTTTTGGGGAAAAAACATCAACTAATACCTCAAGGTTATTAAATCAAAATTCCAGGATGCAGCCAGGCCCTGATATTTTGGTGAGAGGAATATGGGGTGCTGGTACTCGAGGGGTGTCAGTATCTAGGTGCTGGGCAGCTGCATCATCAATAGGCTGTAATTCAGCATTGTGTGACCTGCACCTTACCTATGTGCATTTGGAATACTAAGTGTACACCCCCACCAACATGAATTATAGGTGTGCAAGTAGGTGATATATGTTATATCAGTATGTTGTACATGTGCAGCCTCCACCATATACCACTTGGGCCTGGACGACTGCTCCAACATCAGGCTTGCATTTCAATGACGTGACTTATGGTGATGACTTTTTCAGTGGATTGTACATACTCCACTATCCCTTTAAAGTTTCCATTTTCAACTTTAGCAACGTTCTTTCCTCATTCAAAACCAAACGCACATCCATCCATACATATACAATTATAAGTCGGCATGCTCTAACCAGCTGACCATGCAGGTTTATCTCAGTGAACACCTTGGCAAAAACCTCATGAACCTCATTATAAGTCATTAGGAGTCAACAGGGGTTGTCAGGTGCCGCTGGTGTGTGCTTTGCAACAGATTCAGCAGAGTATTCTGTCTTCCTTTATCAACAGAGGCCACAACGCAGATGTGAATACAGCCTTATCTCCAACATGACAGATTACTCTTTTACTCAATGGAAGAGGTCATGAGACTACCAGCTGATCCAATACACATTACACTGATGTCTATTCCTTACAGAAATCACAGGATTTAGCAGACTTTAATGTAGACCATCTCATATATACCGCTATATATTTGGCTGTTCCCATTGCAAGTGACCAGACTCACTGTAAACGTTACAGTAAGGACCAATTCCAACCAATGGAGAAGAAGATCCACGCTTACCCAGATTCATGTAAAGAAATTCCTTTATTCTTTCCAACACACAACATGTTTTGGGGCTGCAATGCTCCCTTTTCAAGTGTAAATTTGGTTGAGTATCACCAAATTTACACTTAAAAAAGGAGCAAGTTGGCTCTGAAATGCGTTGTGTGTTGAAAAGAATAAAGGCGGTTTTGTTTGTTTTTTTGTTTTTTTTTTTACAGGAATCTGGGTAAGCGCAGATCTTCTTTTCTTTGGTTCTTACTGTCTCATTGTGACGTCCCAAGGGCGGTGATCCAGCAGCTGTGATGAACCCATTTCCACATAACCTGTTCTGCACGTTCCAGAGTTACCTTTCACAACTCTATTCATAGTACAGCTTTCATTTACCGTGTGCTGTGATGGTTACTATGGGCACCAAAGTTCATTTTTCTTTTCAACAGTTTCACAAATTACCGCCACCGCCATTTTGGGGGAATTTTTTTTCTTCAGTATTCAATGGGGCAGATTTATTAAAACAGTCTTGTCTGCTATGGGTACCTAAGGCAGTTTTGCTTCAACACCTTTTTAATAAATCTGCCTCAATGAGTATTAATAGGGACTATTGCCTGAAAGAACCAAGATTAACAGCCAAAGTGTGCAGGATAAAAAATGACTAGTTTTATTTCTGCAGCCAAAACTGCAACGTAATATTCATTAAACATTAGCAGTAAAAGCCACAAAACACAGATCTGCATTTAAATAATCCATTTTATGACCATGACTGTGACATCAAAAATCAGATTAAAGCAAAGACGGATCAAATGCTTATACTAAAACCTTCCCTGGATTATTAGAGAGGAATATGACAGATCAACGGTAAATTGTGTAAAGGCAATTTGTGCTCATGAAATGTGCAGTGCAAGGACAAGCAAAGACAAGATCGCCAAACCAGCCTATATGCCCATGAGCCTGTGATATGGGCTCATCGTATAGACCATAGTCAGTCATTATATACTATA
This sequence comes from Leptodactylus fuscus, assembly GCF_031893055.1. Lineage (NCBI taxonomy): Eukaryota > Metazoa > Chordata > Amphibia > Anura > Leptodactylidae > Leptodactylus > Leptodactylus fuscus. Next base: position 64,258,187 of record NC_134268.1, on the reverse strand, counting down.
TGTGCCACTTTTATTACTACTTTTGAAATCTTTAAATGAAATGATGAGCAAAACAAATTTCATTCCAAATGAAAGTGTGTAATGTCTATAGATGTAAGCAGATGGCACCGCCATGTGATACTGGTTATGGTGGATTTTGCATATTTGGCCCATTGGAAGATCAAGGTGGGCATTGAGTGGTAAGTAGAGATTAGCGAGTACTATTCGAAACGGCCGTTTGGAATAGCACGCACCCATAGGAATGAATGGAAGCGGCCGGCATGCAGACTTTGCCAGCGGCCGGCCGCTTAACCCCCTGCGTGTCGGCTGCGTCCATTCATTCCTATGGGTGCGTGCTATTCGAAACGGCCGTTTCGAATAGTACTCGCTCATCTCTAGTGGTAAGTGCTAGCCTGGATAAGTTTTGTAAAGCAGCTCATACTGAAGGCCCACTTCTGTAAAGTTATTTCTATGTACTACTTCTACTTTAGATGTAATGTTTCAAGCTTAGTAGAATACAAGTGGGTAAGCTCAGTTAAAGAGGACCTTTCACCACTTCTACCAACTCTTAACTCTTTAATAGAAGCCGCACCACTGATTCCGGAGGAGATGAGCGAGTACTGTTCGGATCAGCCGATACGAACAGCACGCTCCATAGAAATGAATGGATGCACCTGGTACTTCCGCTTTGACGGCGGCCGGCCGCTTAACCCCCCGCGTGCCGGCTACGTCCATTCATTTCTATGCGAGCGTGCTGTTCGGATCGGCTGATCCGAACAGTACTCGCTCATCTCTAAGGTGCATTTGGAATTTCCTCTTTAGCCCCACAATTCCGTTGCAATCACTGCTCTTACTTTCAGCACAATTATACTTTCTACTGTCAGGTGGGTGGTCCTAGACTATCTGCTCCCACCTGACTCCACCTACCTGACAGACAGCATGATTACGCTGAAACTAAATAAAATGTATTATTATTATTAACTAATGGTTTGGTCTAGAGAAATTCTAACTGCTCCAGAATCAATGGAGCAGCACCTATTGAAGGAAGCAACAAACTGGAGTTGGTGAAGGTGATGAAAGGTCGAGAGGTCAGCTCTTAGTTTACAAATACATTGTTTACCCCCAAACTTCAGTTTCAGGTGAATCAGTACAAAACAGACACTTTCCAGGACAAGTTAGATAACTCCTGCAAAAGGTGATCAAGAAAAAGGAGACAACAATGGGAGTGCTCAGGTGTGCCGAGACAATTGTAAGTACTGATATAAGCCAGTCAAACCTTGTGTATCGAGTTTAAGTACTAATAAAAACTAGTCAAATCACATATCAAGGAGTTGAAGGGAGAGCATAATAAGCAGCGAGACTGGGATGAGCACATAATATGGTTATGTGGGTGTAACCAAAATACTAGTACATAGGCCTGATCAGAGATAAGACTATAACTGGAAACTGACTGCTCCTACCAGTCCCATGTATCATTACTCCTAAATATATGTATATTGCATTACTAAATACATTTCTTAAATTAAGAATTTGGTGTCATCCTTTTGATAAATATTTTAACCATGATGTGCACCATAAAGCGGCCACAGCACACTTGGATAGCAGCTATAGAAAATGTATCTGGTGGGTGATTTTGGGAAGCTCTGATGTAGTACTGTCAGTCACCACACTGCGTTGGGAATGGTGATATTCGTCTGTACCACAGGCGATACCCTTTTTTCATGCCCTCTCCCTGTACAGAACTAATATGTGTCTGTGAGACAGAAGAGATTACCAGAGACAAGGTAAATTTATCTTAGTCCCTTTAGTAAATTCAGTGTAAAACCATGTCGAGCAGCAAAGCTATAATATATAGAACAAAAGGAGAATATGTATCTTGCTTCCAAATCTGTGGGGATTTTTCCACTGCATGTAAAATGTAAAGTGACTCCTACTTTTAACCACTGGATAGGTAGGAATTTCGACAGGCACTTGGACATCACTTTTCACCATAATTTTGCTCATCTGCCACTTGTATGGCTGCAGACATCTAGTTAGTCAGCACCCTCACGTCATCTCACCTTCCAGCGAGGCGTGCAGTCTGTAGGTTTCCAGTGCCCACCAGGCCCAATATCCAGGTCAGAAAATTGCTGGTGAATTTCTTCTAACGTGATCTCGCTCATATTGATATCAATAGGTCCACCTGCAGTTAGGAAAAATTACAATTAATAATCCAGATTTCACAATAGGTTTGTTTTTTTTTTATGTAGATTGTGAGCCCCATATAGAGATCACAATGCACATTTATATTTTTTCCTTATCAGTATGTCTTTGTAGAATGGGAGGAAATCCACGCAAATACGGGGAGAACATTCAAACTAGGTATGCTAACCACTGAGCCATCGCGTTGCCCCCAGATTTCACAATATTGTAATTGGCCTAGGTGTGTCTATGCTCTATGTTTATTGGTATGAGGTAAAAGAAGTTGCGGGAAATTTATAGTTCCTTAGTCTATTGTGATATTTATGAGAAGACATGGATTATTAATAGGACAGTCTGAATACAAGCTTGCATGCACAAAGAACAGGGCATTCACTCCAGCCCATACTATTCTCATGAATAATTTTCATACCAAAAGTCATGAAGGCTGTTAACAATTGTTTTACAATAATGCATTGTAAAACAGTGTTTTGGCACAAGAAAAAATTATTATTTTTTGTTTTTTTAATGCTAATCTTTGCCTCTGGGGATGGGCAGGGAAAAGCAATCTCTACCCTGTGCTCCCCAGCGAGCAGAGCATGCACATCCACAGCATTTAGGTCATAAAAATGGGGAGGCAGCAGACTATGTAAAGGCCTATTCACATGGACACTGTTGACATCTTTATAGTATCATGGCATGCACTAATTTAGTCTCGGATGAGTCTCACCCATTCTTGGGTGTAGTTGCCGTTTATTTTAGACTACACATGGAGCTGCACACGATAAGAAAACACCCATTTTACACCCACAAAACACTGAAAGGGAGCCTGCACACTGAGTTACGCTCCGCTCACTCTGAACATAAAACTCGTTCAGAATGAGCGCGTAAAAACCAGATCCCATTGATTTCTATGGGTGCAAATATACCCAAACTAGTCACCATGGGCATCGCTTCAGCTGGCTAGTCATGCTGTCTGGGCTGTTATTTTTGTGTTATTGACAAATGTACCCTCCTATCTTCCTAGCTGTGCCTAAAATCTGGTACAGGCATAGTTATGGCCTCCTGGATTTTTCTGTGCCTGCATGCCACCCTGCAAATCGCAGTTGGCCGTACATGCACACTAACTGTAGCAGGAGGACTTTGGGCCTAGGTGGCTGTAACTGCACAAAATGTCAGACACAGAGAGGATGAGACCGGCTGACATAGCGACACTTGTCAATCACTCCTCATAGGCACGATATAGTACCGAAATAACTGGCCAGGCAGCCTGACTAACAAGCAGAAATGTCTGCTCCAGCGTGACTAGTTCAGGTATATTTTGCATACTGGACTATAAAGTGTAGAACATGATGCAGAAGCTGCTGGTGCTTGTTTGGGGATGGAGGATTGGGGGGGGGGGGGGGGATGGGGACTAAAAATACACCAACAGATTCCCCTTAACCAGATAAGTTTGCTGGTATCAGAAAATAGGAAGTAAACTTGTCCCCCAAAAAATGAGAAACCTTAAAAAGTATAAAAAAAAAAAAAAAAAAAAGCCCACAAAACACCAAAACTGGTTTATTACACAAAAAACCCCACAGCTCCATTATGGATAACTGTTTCCTGAAAGGGTCATTAAACGTAAAGTAGGTGAGGCATTGTGCATACGCGGAAATACCACCACCATAGCAGAAGAGCTTAGAATGCCGCTCCCGAAGGAAAGGGGAAAAAAAAAAGAAAGATGAAACTGTCTTTTATTGCATTAACTTTTATAGCCCTTGAAGAAGAATATATTATATTTGGTTATATAGCTATATAGTTAGATAGAATGTAAGCTCTTGTGAGCAGGGTCATCACTCTCCTATTGTTTGATATATATTTATTTCTTTGTCACATTGTAGTGTGTCATATTGTCTGTTCATGTGTCCTCTGATTTGTAAAGTGCTATGGAATATGTTGGTGCTATATAAATAAAGATTATTATTATTATTATGGATGAGATATGTTCTGTACATAAACTATTAAAAATGTAATAACTAAATAAAAAACATTTACCGTTGCCGGCCTGCAACTTCACAGGTGGGGACCGGCCCCGGGGGAGAAGGGGCCACCGATACTGACCCGGCATCCGCTGTACTAGAGAGGCGGATGCCGGTGAGGGATAGACGCCGGGGCCTGAGACATCGCTGAGCTCCTCTGCCCTGCATGAAGCCAGCGGCGGGGGGACGGAGGAGCGGAATAGCATCACTCCTCCCGCTGCTGGCTTCATGCAGGGCAGAGGAGCGCAGCGATGTCTCAGGCCCCGGCGTCTATCCCTCACCGGCATCCGCCTCTCTAGTACAGCGGATGCCGGGTCAGTATCGGTGGCCCCTTCTCCCCCGGGGCCGGTCCCCACCGGCCCCGTACCTGTGAAGTTGCAGGCCGGCTCCTGCGCGGCGATATCGCAAGAGCCGACCTGTTCGGGTGACAGCCGGGAGCCTAATGAGGCTCCCGGGCCTGTCACTGCTATATATTAGTATTGTGGCTAGGTCTATGACCAGCCGTAATACTAATATACAGAATGTCCCATAGACGGCAATACAGTTGTATTGCCATCTATGGGACTTGCAATCAAGTGACCGCAGGTTCAAGCCCCCGGGGGGGAATAAAATAGTAAAAAAAAAAAAAAAGCTTTAAAAATATGAAATAAATAAAAGTTCTAAATCACCTCCTGTCCCTAGAATATGAATATATATATATATATATATATATATATGTAAATAATCATATATCATAAACCACCGGGTTTTTTTTCAATACAAGGTGATCTAAGCAATAGATATTCCCCAAAATGGTATAACTAAAAAGTACTTCTGGCCCCACAAAAAAAAAAAAAACACTCTATGCGTCCCCGTACAGCTGCAGGGTCACCTGTCAATGTGGCCTTGCAGCTGTTGCAAAACTACAACTCCCATATATTAAATATTTTACCATTTTTTGCTTCAAAATTTTTTTCCCCTATTTTCCTCCTCTAAAACCTAGGTGCGTCTTATAGTCCAGTGCGTCTTATAGTCTGAAAAATACGGTAAATGACTTTTCAGGACAACGTTAAAAGCCCATGAATAAATGTGGAGCTAGTTCTAGGCTGCAGCACCAAAGAGAGCCCCACAGAAAAAAAACTGGCGCTGTATTGGGTGCCACATGAGTATGTTGGTACTGTAGCCCCATGTTTAGGTGCCATGCACACAACCATGTGCGTGTCGCCGGGCCGTGATCGGACAACACAGATGTCATCTTTGTGCCACCCGTGAAATAAGAACTTTCATAGAATGTAACAGTATACAAGCCATTATGTACAACCCATATCATGTGACTTTGTTGACTCTTCCTTTATTATTTGGTGGGGGTTTGGGTCCTTCCCTGTTCTGGTTGGAAGAGGCTTATAGCGCTTCTGCAGCACCTTAGAAAAGCCGCCTCTTTTCTTGGTGCCCAGCTTAACAAACAACTTGAGCAAGGCGGCAACTGGTTCCTGGGATTGTTTGGTCAACTATAGTCTTTTGCAACTTTTTAGGATTTTTTGAGACTTGAATAGTTAGAATGCGCAACCAAACCTTAGTTCAGAATAAAATACTTACGCATAAAAGGCAGCTTCTCTGGGCACGGAAGGTTTGGAGAGATTGTGAAGTTTTCCGGCAGATACATGGTTGACTGTGCAGTGAAGTCTGTAGAGTTTGTACCATCTGGATAATCTGTGGAAGGAAAAACAGATTCATGTTAGCCTAATAAAATAATCATCACTAGCATGTCACTCCACCCAAACCCTCTTCACCGTACAAGTGAGTGCAGCGGCATGTGTAATATTGCACTCACACACAAGAGTACGGTAAATAGCAATAAAGCTGTAGGTATAATACAACATGGCCCAATGGGTTAAACTTATTCTCCTAGGACCGGCTACTTGACAGTAAAGAGCATAACTGTGCTGAAATCTTTGCTTGGGAATGGTGAAGGCTAAGAAATATCTCCAACTGTGCAGGAATCAGCGGAGCGGCGCCTATCAAAGGATGCAAAGAGTCGGTACAGGTGGCGAAAGGGCCTCAAAGCTACAAAAAGGTTTAAAATCTGAAGAAAGAGTGTATGTATGCAGAACAGAAAAGCACATACATGGAGAGGTATATACAGTATACAGATAGGCAGGCCAGGCTGAGGACTCAAGGGCTGAATGCGGCCCTCCAACTCTCTTCTATTGGGTCAGCACTGAGGAGGGGGTAGGAGGGCAGACAGTGTTTGCTTCGCCAGTTACACCCAATAATTTCCAGCGTATCTAAAAATAAGTTTTTCCATGACAAAGGTTGACATACCTTTTAAAAACCACTATGATTCAATGTTATTCCGCTATAAAACATGACAAAGTCCACAGGGTGACTGTGGGTCACTTTTCACGAGTTCTGTATAGGTCATTGATAGTAACATAATTTTTTATCAAAGTCATTAAAAATGAGGCAACATGTGATAAGTTATTGAGTATCACACATGTATGAGGCCAATGGAGATTAACAGTCTCAAAGTTCAGTCAGCAATGAGAGAACGTGCAGCTCCCAGATATATGACAGTGAGGTGAGAAAAAACAACACACTGCTGCGAAAGCCATTATTGTTGGCATTCCTCCATGGCTGGCCCTAACTTTACTGTAGACAGAAGCAGAGACCACCCTCAGCCCTGGGGTCCTCAAATTATAGGGAAAAATTCTTAAAAATGACATGTTCAGGGGGAAAGAAAAGGCTCAGAATGGGTTAAAAAAAATAATTAAAAGGACTGATGGTCACCTCAGCAATTCCCCAAGGCTCCCATAAGGGTATGTTCACACTGAGTTTTTTGTAAACTGAAAAAATCTGCTTCAGGAATAATTTTTTTTCTCCAGCACACTGTATGGACCTGGAAAAGTCTCTTTAAAGAAAAGCTATTGGTTTTGATGCTATTTCTGCAAAACCAGTGTAAAAAAAAAAAAAGCACCACAACCTGCGTCAAAAACGGTATTGTGTTTTTTCCGCCCCTCATTGATTTCGATGGGTTTTTCAAGGTGGAATCTGCCTGAAAAAAGATCATGTCGCTTTTTTCCCCCATCTAGCTCAAAAAAGTCAACTGGAACAAAAAAAACTTCTACTGACTCCAATTGAAATGATTGGGAGGCATTTTTGAGGTGGATTCCGCCTCAATCAGCCTGCAAAAAACCCAGTGTGAACAAACCCTAAGACCCCACAGCACAGAGAAAATACCAGTAAAATGCCAGCGCTTTTTGGCTTTTCAGGCATTTCCTGTATGTTATCAGGGAAACAGGAAGTAGAAACCAGCAGAAACCTGGGCAGGGAACATATTTTTATTCCTTCTGCAAAGTCCCTTTAAAAACAGTAGTCTGGTTGGAATTTTACTAGGTCAGAGAATTTTATTACAAACAATATCCTAAGATACTGGCACGATACGCTAGTCATCTACAAACAACATAAAGGGCATAAAAGGATAGCTGAGTCTCCTTACAGCCCTCTATGGGCTTTCCAATAATATATATTGTGTGTATGTATCCAACTAAAGGGGTCCTACTGGTAAAATGAAGGGAGGTCATTTAGGCAGAGATGTTTTTAATCATCAGGCACAGTATGGGTTAAACACGGTCCTTATTATGCATTCTAGTTAGATTACTTATTTCAAGGTTCTGTTAAATATTCCAGGAGTTATAGTTATTTTTTAGTGCTCCAGAAAACTTTTTAACTGTAAAAATAAATGACTAATATAACAAAGGGTAAAAAATTATCAGACATGTCCACATTGAAGAATTTTGAGACGATTTCGAGGCAGATTCTGTCTCAAAGCCAGTTACAAATTCCACCTGAAATCTGCTGAGATTCCGTCAGTAGAAAATTGACCGAATTCTTCCATGTGAACAAGTCAGTGAATGAAACATCGATGTAGAAAATAGACTATCTTAGGCCTGGTTGACATCTGCGTTCAGTATTCTGTTCGGGGAGTCCGCTTGGGGACCCCCTAACGGAATACCAAACGCATTAAAAAGTGGTGAGCAATGAAACCACATGGGGTCCGTGTGTTTTCCGGACTACTCATGAGGAGAGAAAAGTACTTGAAGAACTACTTTTCTCTCCACATGACTCGTGCGGACACTGCGCGGAAAAAACTCGGACCCCATTATGGTCTATGGGGTCCGTGCGCTTTCATTGCTCACTGCTTTTTGATGCTTTAAATATTACGTTCAGGGGGGGGGGGTTCTCAAGCGGACTTCCCAAACAGAATACCAAACGCAGATGTGAACCGGGCCTTATAAGTAAACATAACAATATAACCAATGGGGCTTTCTGGCTCATACAGCAGGGTGCCAAGTGCGGTAGCACCGCTCTTTATGCCACTCAGATAATATAGACAGGAGTGCGAAGAATAACTCTGAGGGGGCCACAAATAAAGCCCCTTATTGTCCGAAATTTTGATGGGTGGGAGTCTTGGCGTTCACGCGCAGTGGAAGCACTCTGTCTAGCCCTGTCTATATGAAGATGGTTCACACAGAGTCTAAGCACCAGTCTTCAGATAGCAAGCAGAGACCGCGCTCATTCAAGCGCTTTATTTTACCTCAAACCTTCTACAGCATGTCAGAAGTTTTAGCATATACCGTAACTGAAAAGGTTATAGAGCGATGTGTGGCACAGCACTCTTCTCCTACTCCTGAGACAGGCCAGCAGGTGAATATTCACACACCGGATGTAGGTTTGTGAGAAGGCACATAGCCAAAAAAAAATTCACCCTAAAGGGAGGGGAACACCTCTAACCGTGACTCACATCGTATTACTCATCCGGAAATAAAACGCATCAGAAGATACTACAGAAGAAATTCCTATTGTTCCTTCCACATTCCCTGTACATGACTGCCGTCAACAGTGAAAGCTTAAAAGGTGATGTCTCATTTTGTATCATAAGTTTGAAACCCACATCGACAACAGTTATGTAAGTGCTTGCTGTGTGGCCATATATTCCCGACACGGCCACCAGTACAGTGGAAATGTATCATTACACCAAGACATAAAATTGACAGCAGTCCCCCTGTACACGGGCAGCCAGACTGGCCACAGTGAGAGTCTTTGCCGGGACATTCCCTCGCTATGGCACATATAGGAGTTGTCTGCATGAGATGACCCTTCCTATATAATTGGAGTACTGTACTGGGACACTATACAGAAAGCCTTAGGTCACTGTGGTACGTTTTCTGCACCCTCTCGAGATTACTCTGGACACACACAGCTTTATCTCAGGATCACTTTAAAATGCTCATAGTAATACAAAAAAATTAGGCCTCCATTCAGACAACTGTCATCCAAGTCTGATTAACTGCAAGAAGACCTGCCGAAGTAAATGGGGCCAAACACACTTTAGATTGTTTCATGAACCCTTGACAAGAAGGAATTTGGTGTGGAATTTTCCACACTGAAAAAAAAGCCTCCCATTGATTTCAATGGGTTCTGCTAGCTTTTTTTTCCACTAGTGGAATTTTCCGCTAGTAGAAAATTCTGCTAGTGGAAAAAAGCTAGCAGAACCCGTTGAAATCAATGGGAGGCTTTTTTAAAAAAATCTAAATATAAAATGCTGAGTTATCTATGGGATATATAAAAAGGAAGTGAAAATGGTGGGTAAAAGTTCATTATATGCACTCAAACAATAAAAGAGGAAATATGAAGAACATTGGCTTTTATTAAGATCCTCATGATCCACAGGAACCAGACTATAATGTACTTAAAGACCTCTACAAAGCCCAAACTTTGTATAGTAATACAAGGGCGCACCAGCCATGATAAGGTGTCACGTTTTCAGGCCAACCCTCTTAAATTAAGTCATAGCATGTGACATGAAGTACTGGCACATAAGATAATGAACAGTAAAATCAATCAATACATGGAAAAAAGGTAGGACGGAAGGTCCCTGTAACCCCTACATGTACAGGTTGATGCTGGCCTCATCAAGGTCATAGTCCATGGTGATACACATGAGGACTGCAGGGACCTTGTGACCACGTCTGCAACACAACACACAATAAGTGCTTATTCAGGCGACAGGGTGGTCCAGCCGTGTGCTAGCCATTGTATTACTGGTCTGCACACACACCCCCACCCCAAATTAATGGGCCTCTTCACACAACATTGTTTTAATGGCCGATCCATTGAAAAATGGAACCTACCGTTTCCCGGGCCATTTGTACGAATCCCTCAAAATAATCCTCTCTATGAGGAATCTGTCTACACTGGGCCATGGGAAAAAAACAACGCAAAACACTTCATGGCCAAGCGCGCGGTCGTGTGAATATAGCGCAAGACTTTTCACACTGGCATCATCATTCCGTCAGGATCCTATGTAGGTCATAGGAAATCCCTTCTAACTGCATTCACACCTGGATTTACAGGATCTGAGACTAGCGAGCCTCAAATAACAAAAAAAAAGGAAATGAAAGTCTTACCTGTTCCATTCAGCGTACTGTTCTTATTGGTATACTGTCTAATAATGTGTCCAATGGTTCGAACGTTGTCTCTTAGCATTATGCCTTGCGCTTGCACCATAAAGAGGTAGGTGTTGGCTAAAAAAAAATAAAGTAAAACTGAATTATTTACATGTACTAATAGGAAGAAATGCTAAAACTCTAAGAAAGTGCATAGAAAATAGACTGATATTGTGATTGTGTGAGTTGTGAAGCCACTGATCATGCCGGATACATAACATTACTAGAAAATAGATCATATAGATCATATATTATATATTTAACCCATTTATTACACATTGCTGTAGACGGCTTTCTACATTACATCATATTCCCAGTAATTCCACGACACAAGATAAAGCATTCCTATTAAAAGGGAAGACATGTAAACATACATGTTTTAGAGTTACTTATTCACCCAGTCCATCCTGGATTATAAATTAACACCCAATTTCCTAGTAACCCTAATGTGACCATCAGCAGCGACGACACTCAAGTAAAAACATAGCTATAGGGATTACTACACACAATATATGTCAGATGCAGCTATCACACACATTTATTGTTAATATGGGGGAGGGTTGTGTTCATTTCCCTTATAGGGGTTTTCTGTGCTAAAAATATTGATGCTGTATTAGAAGCATAGATTATCAATACCAGGTCAGTGTAGTGATGCAACACCCTACACCCCCACCGATCAGCTGTACTCAGCAGCTCATATACAAAGAATGGTGCAGGAAGTAGACAGCACTGTTCTTTGTATAGTGGCCGAACCAGGTACTGCAGATCAGCTCCAATATACTTAAGCAGTGATTCAGTTCTGCCACTAATGAAGTATGAAGGGGAATCCAAGTTGGATGGCCATCATGCCACCATGTGAACATACCCTTAAAGGGGTTTTCCCATGAACATCACCATATGCGTAGACAATGGAAAGTTAACTTATTTGCTAATACAAGTACATTAAATTTTACAGTGCTATAAAGATTTTCTCTAAACATGTTAAGTGTAGACAGTCTTAGCAGGAAATTCCTATTGTCTAAGAATTGTGAAAAAACAAGCCTGCATTTCCTTATTGCAGTCGGGTTATCTGCTCATATATTTATTGTCCCTGTCTTATAAACCGTGGGAGAGGATGCAAAGAAATCTGCAGGTGGGCAGCAGGCAAAACCCACCCAATTTCAGGTGTTCTTAGCTGCAGCAATTTGCAGTGGCAAACGTCACTGAAGGTCCCTGTGTACATGCAGCAGTATTTTCTCAGTATGTAGCCTTTCCCTGTCTGACGTGTCACCTCCCACAAAGCATTGGTCTCTGGTAACAAGAATCCAGCAGGGTTCTCATTTTACCTTCCTGTTCATAATCACATAATTAAAAAAGCCACAAAAGTGACGCAAGTGATTTACAAAGTTACTAAACTTCTATGTAGGGCAGAGCAGTCACCAGTCCATACAGCGGTCCCTTACTGATGACTGCTCGGGTCTCAGGGTACAGTATTTTCAGCCTACAATGATCTTTTATCGACCACTGTAGGCTGAAACCAAACTCCACATACAATATTTGGCAGGAGGCTCCAGCAGATCAGCATTTCACTGGTAAAACCAGGGCTGTGGAGTCGGAGGTGGAACCAATTTTGGGTGGCGTGAAAGTCAGAATGAGAAAGAAATTACACAATTATCAATTTTGCCTAATTAATCAGATGCATAGTTTCTTGCATATTTACTTTCATAGGAAGTCAGTCACTAGCTTTATGAAGAAGTCGGACTTTGGATGTGATAGAGGAGCCCTGGGTATTTTGGATAGTCTCTCTCTATACTGTAGTGTAGTACTACATGTCTTGTACTTCACCTGTGCTCAGATGAGCTGCTCCTTCACACATCAGGTGAGGCCCAGTTCACATCTACATTCGGGTATCCCCTGAACAGAAATCTATCCACTTTAAAAACCGGCAACCTAAGGAAACCTGTGGACCCCATAGACTATAATGGGGTCCGTGTGGTTTCTGCACGAAAAATGCAGAGAAAAATAGTCCTACTTATTTTCTGGGTGCATATATTAAGGACCCGGTTAAGGCTCCTGTCACTATCATAGAAAGTGATTTACAGCTTCCAGCACCTCTTTCTGACTTATGTGTGTAAGGATTTTCTATATTAGTTATCCGATTATGTTTCTTTCATCTTAAATTTTTTTTTAGTGAAATTTTGGGTCTTCAGACCCAATTTCTTCCATTATCGTCTCGAGTTACAATGGTTTTAACTTATAATGGTCATCCCGGCAACAATTAATATTGTAACCTGAGGGACCACTGTAGTCAATAGGCGACCCGCTATAGGCTAGGGATACCCGATCAGTCTGCGGTGGAGGATGTAACCATCAGTCTGCGAATCACAACGATCTGATATTGAATGATTTACCGTAAGTATGGGCAAACATGGACGTTACAGGATGCTGAACTATTAGATGACAGGACCTCACAACCTTTATTGTGTCTTGTGTACTTATGTAACTAGGAACAAACCTATATGAGAGTTGCAGTCAAAGTGATCTCCTTAGAGATCAGATACATGTGAGAAAATTACACCTAAAAGCACTTAAACCCTGACACAGCGCAGAGATTTCACTTACTGAAAATCCGATACAACAATCTAAGCAAAGCACCATCCACATCAATAGCCGTGTGCTGGTAATGTGCCAGATTTCCAGTGACGCAGCCCGATAGCGCCATGAACTAGTGATAGTTATTATTACCTTTATTAGTAATAATTCATTATTCCACTGCAGCAACAATTACTATTTGCTTTGAGTCTACAGCTCCTATACAGGCCAATATTTTTCCATGGTAACAGACAACAAATCTATTGCGGTCATACTGCCTTCCATTTGCTTCTTTTGCTTGCCTACTAAAGTTGGATCAGTAAAATTTAGGGAATAATGGAAGACAATACTACTGCAGGTTTAGACTTCATTGTCTGCAACCATGGGAACATACAAGTCTGTATAAGAGTTGCAGACATAAATATTTTATTTTTTTTTAATTAAGATGATTTGCTGCTTTCCTTTTCTACTTTTTTAATTCAATGCAAGAAAAATTTCTTGCAAAGTTGCACGTGGGGCTTTTCTATGAATAATACACCGGTTTTCTTATCAGACACATACTCTATCGAACAGTGGCTGCTGCAGTGATCACCTGATCATCAATCCCCAGCAAATGGCTGACTTTGCCAAGGAAGGCCGCAACCAGGCATTTTTGTTAATGGGAGTAATGTAGCATTTATGGTGGCCATTCACATGAATGGCCGTCCACCTAATACAAGGATGTCTCACGTTTGTCATAGTATGAGCTGCTCCCACATTGTTGATATATAGGGTCCTACATGGGAGACCTTGTTCCATTATATCTTTATGCCCCAGCAGGTTAATATGGACAGGGGTGTCTGATGTGTGTCATTGATGCAGTCTGCCATTGGTGATCCATCAGAAAGAAGAGACTAGCAGGGAAAGTGTCAAAACAGGAACACCATAGGTCAGCGAGATCCTCCTGATATTTGCTTTTCTTTTCTCTCTAACAATCATTGTAAGCCTTTTAAAGTAATAGGAGCAGTGCTGCATTCCCTGGAACAACCCCTATACAGCGGACGAGGATAATACTTGAATGGGAGCAGGCAGCACACGCTCCCTGTCCAATAGAACAGCTCCCGACACCTGGAGACTGCCAAAACAGCAGCTGAGAGCTGGGTCCTGGTGTCGGAGCCCCACTGATCACATACCTATGACCTATCCTGTGGAAGACTCCATTTGGGCCCAAAAAAGCCCTTTAAGGAAGTTGTCTCACAAAAAAAAAACCCTAAAAAAACCTTTTACCATATGGAAGCCACAGTCAGCCAGCCACTGCAATGGAAAGTTACTACTATTGTATACTATGACCATTCAGAAAGATGGCTGTCTATGCAGTACATGGACAGCTGAAGTCTCTCTTACAGTGCCAATCGGGTATGTGCACTGCAGTTGTTTTCAGGGGAAAAAAACCTTAAAAAGTATATGTATAAACTCATAAGACCTGTTTTTTTTTTTCTATAAGATATCTTATCGCTATACACTCTAGAAGTCTACTGAGCAAACCAGTCAGACCACTATCTAATGTGTATGGGGGCTCCCGGACTATTCCCCAGTATCAGATGTCAGGAAAGATAAGGAACAGGCAGATGGATTTCAGCTGCCCAATCCTTTGTCCTCATGGAGCCAAGTCACTACCAGAAGAGTGACCACCATTCTGATTAGCAGATCACGCATATGTATGGAAGAACTGGTCAGCTGAAGAAGTGTTTGGCCATCTTTATGGTACGATGTGGTAATAAAGATAAAGTAAAGTTTACTGTCAAGTCTGCAGATAGTGATAGTTACTGATTTGATAGCGTATAGGCTTTGTTTCTAATCTCCTTGGACATACCAGCAGTTCCACGATGGCTTCACTTCCTGGATTCTCTCGATAAATAAAGTTACTGCTCAGCTCAAGCCTTACCTCCCCTGACTACTATTAGATAGTACCTCCGAGACTATTGTTATTCGCAACAGGAAACCTTGGCATATGTCCCAGAAAAACAGAACTAACTCAATTACATGTCTCCCAAGGTGACCGATTCCATCCGAGTATATGGAGAAACATACAAGCCTAGTGTGTGTCAAGGAAACTCGATACTTCTTACCTTTCCCAATATACCAAACAGCTCTTGTGTCCAATATACATATACATTAATGATACAGGTGAGTCAGACAGAAGAAAACCTCTCCACAGGTGCCCTGCAGTACGGATGGCCATAGTGTTAAGTGTGGTGCCAATAACAGAGGTAGAGGTGCACTGACTACCTGGGGTCTGGCTATAGGTGGTGTGCTGTATATGGTACTATAGTGAACATGGCGCCATGGACAGACTAGAATATAAACTGCAAAGAAAAGTAAATTACAGCAAGACGGTAGAGAATTTCCTTCAGATATAGTAAGATGAGAAGATAGATATTACTCTCACAACAAGATATAGGCGGTGATTTATCCTTTCTATCAATTCACGGTTTTCCAGGACCAAAAAGTAGTCGATAAAAATAATAAACACCAGACTATGTATGCTGGCTGCTTCTGCGCCTTGTAATACTAGGAGGCTCTTCAGTGTCTTGGCCGTCTGCCATTTACTTCAACAGTCTCATTTTCCAAATCAATACTTTTTAGCCACGCCAACCAATTTACAGCGTATGTAATCATTCATTGAAGATCCGTACAACCCGCCATGAGTTACAGAACTTCTTGAAAACAAGGAGAACCCTATCCGTAAGGAGTGATCTTCTGACATCGGTAAGACATGCCTTGTGTTCCCTATTAAAGCGTAAAGGACATCACACTTTTCTATACTTTCCATCTCCAGCAACGTGCAATTCCTCCATATAACAGTAGCATGCTTTATCACCTAGCGTGTGGTCCGGAGATAGGCTGCCAACTTGGCACAAACCCTTTAATATGATATTCCAAAGCCAATGTATAACAATATGATTGTGAGTCTATTCTGTTTTAGGAACCTAATAAATTTCCGTAATGCTGTGACTTCCCCTTGGTGACCAGAAGCTACATGTTAGAGATTGGAACGCTAAGCCAATGCTTGGAGAACATGGCCATAGCCGAGTATAATATATTGTAGTATAATAAAACATTGTTCAGACACTTCCTGTCTCACACTACGTGCTGACGTCATCACAACCCACTTTATCTTAAATATCATCTGCTATTCCCATCGATGTTCCCAAAGGAGTAAACCAACAAGCAACCAGAGGAAATATGACAGGAAGTCAATGGCTGAATACATTCATTTCTCAAGAATTTGCTAATGTAAGAGAGTAGACAAAGAGCTTATTATCTATGCAGAGGCCTCCATTAAGAGAAAAAGACGGCTCTCTGTAATACTCTATGTAAGATCCAGAGCCTCAGATCTCTTGTATAAAACAGCAAAAACAGAATACAAAAAAACATAGTAGATACAAAGGCAACAAAATGTAACTATATCAATATAAATATATAGTCACTACGGCCATAAAGATTGCAACCAGTATATACTATTGGCATGAATACTATATTCTAGTACTATATTGTATAGGTTTTTATTAATTAAGGTATGGGTGTACATTTATTACTAATTTTACAATAATAATAAAAATAAAAACACAAGAAGAGGAGGAAGAGGGTTCGAGTGACAGACTCATATAATGGGGGACATCAGCAAGTTTTGTCAATGTGGAATGAACTAGTCTTATATCCGTACCTGCTGACTGTCCTACTAGGGTACCAAAATGCAGCTCCAGTATGACAGTAGTATATAATGAATGTACATACACAGGCCGTCATAAAACCAGACGTCACTGTATTTCATTTCTGGGTTTTACCATAATCTGGTACAGAATGCATCTGGAGACAACAGCAATGCCCCTATAGTGTGCCATAGTCCCCGGGAAACTCTCCATCCATGCATGGAGTACTATTTTTTCCCATCAAAATATTGGACGCCATTGTGTGAGAGATCAGACACTATGGTCGTGACTTCCATTATAATCAAAACCATGGTGGCAGTCCGAACGGAGCCTAAGCAAGAAGGGGTACATGAGCCGATTTAGAACAGGCTGGTAGTGGAGGAAGTGGCTGGATTAGACATTGGCTGACACTTGGGTGCCCTCGGCTCCAGGAAATATCTAGACGGCATATCACCTTTCATGTCATTGTCTTTTATAAACTTATCCAAATATATAGCAGTGAGAGAAATAAATATTGCTCCTGTTGGTAGCACAAGAATAATAAAAGATGAAAGCAATAAAGCTATG